>NC_066581.1:183288829-183594662 GCF_024323335.1 Lathyrus oleraceus
CAATATTTACAAAACTAACAAAACTAGGTTTGACTCTCTAAAAAGTCCCTAGTGAAGTCGCCGGTTCTCACGACGCGAAAAATTCGAGATGTATTCGAAAAACAATGAAGTCGCCATTAAATTTTATTTTTATAGGGAAAACATTGAAAAAACCCTTAAATAACAAAAAGATGGTCATCACAATCAAATTTTGGTTCAAGAGTCGATTATGCTTAGGGAACGTGTTAACACCCTATGACATCCGTTTTTTAAAAACAATCACTTCTAATTAATTTTGAAAAAAGATATTATTAACTTTAATATATTTAATTTTTACTAATTATTAAACACAAAGTATGACATATTTACAAGAAACAAGAAAAAGTTTTTTTTTATTAGGGTGGTAGACAAGATTTGATTCTTGCTCCTACTTATCTCCCAGTGCGATGGAGAACTCAAAGCTACATAGTTCTTGGGTAAATAAATCTTGTGTATTGGTTGATTTTAAATAAAACTATTTGATCGTGCTAAGGCAAAAAGAAAATTGTTTGTTGGTTGTAGTTGTTTTTAGGAGTAAGACAAGTGTCCAAACAAGCAAGCGATGCAACTTGTGTCAGAACACTCAAGGATAAAAGGGATGCACATCCAATTAACGTATTTAATCCAATTTAGTTTATGAGATTCAAAACAATCAAGTTGTACAACTTGCATCTTGAAAACTCGATGATTAAAATAGATCTACATCTATTTAACCGATTGTCACACGATTTGGTTGTTATGTCGAGACTTAGAATAACCAAGTTGGATTTAGGAAGGAAGACAAGCATTCTAAAAAGCAAGTCTTATGACTTGTGTACGAGCACTTGAGGATAAAGAGGGCATATGTCCAATTAATCCTTTTTTAATCTAGTTTTGTTTATGATATTCAAAACGATTAAGTTATACAACTCGCGTCTTGAGAACTTGACAATTAAAATATATGTACATCTATTTAACCGGTTTTCACATGATTTAGTTTGTAAGGCAAGACTTAGAACAACCAAGTTGCATTCGGGAAGGAAGACAGGCATTCAAAAAAGCAAGTTGTACGACTTGTGTTCGAGCACTCGAGAATAAAGAGGATGTACGTCCAATTAATCCTTTTTTGATATAATAAAAGGATAAACTCAAAGCGATCAAGTTATTATTATTACTTTATAGTTTTTTATTTGAAAAGACAACAACATGATTTTTATTAGTTTTAGTGTTCAAAGTTGTTTTTTTGGGGTGCTCTAAACCATAGATCTTGATGGTTCTTACTTTTTAAAGTGATTTTAGATTTAAAACATATCTAGTATCGAAAAGAAACTAAGTTCTTTTATGTTAAAAAGAGTGGTATATACAAGATATCTTACATGCTTTTGGTTTGAAATCAAATAAAGGTAAATAAAATAAAATAAAATATAGATGTTAATGCTATGATGAGCTTAAAATTACAAATATTAAAAAGCAGAGCCACGTCACAAGCATATTATTACATGACAAAAATTCTACAAAGTAAAAGATGAAAAGATGGAATGATAGTTACCAACCAAGAGCTTTGAAGGTTAAAGTCTTGGGTCCTACTATCAAGACCTTTAATAGCTCCTTCTTACACTCTCAGCATAAAAGAAACTCTTTTTCTCTCTCAATTTTTTCAGCACTTCTTTACTCTAAAAAAGTTCTCCATTTTCTCACAAGAATGACCACTATTTATAGTGGAATACTAGGGTTTTGGATGGGAATAATGATAAACTTTACTAAGGTTTTAAGATAGTGATGTGAAGTGAAAAAAACAGGTTTGGGAGAGGTAACAATGTTGTCAAAACTTGGTTTCTAAGAGCATTCACATCCATCAAACCCATTTAAATTTTTTAAATGTGTCCCACTTAATATTTTATATTATTTTACATTTCTGAAAAATATAAGCACCTAAACTACATTTGATAAATATCCATACAATCCATTAAAAAATTTAAAATGGATTCCACTTAACTATTTAGTACATCTCAAAAATTAACTATACACGCTTTTTTCAATTTTATTGAATCGAAGGAATAAAAAACATTTGTTACTGTAACGACTTTGTAAGGTTAAAGAACGATATTAAAAGTGAAACACCCATAAAAATATGACACAACTATGTTGGTTTAAGTGAAAGAACTCCATATTTGAAATGATATTTATGCTCTAAGTCATCCAAAATGCATCATGCAAGGCAACAAATGTATCATCAAAGTGGTAAGACAGAAGAAGGGTAAATGTGAAAGTAAAAAATGACTAGCACCAAAGAGGAAGATTCTTTGGTTAATGTTAAATATTAACCTTGGTAAATCCCTAATTAGTCTTTGAACAGATTAAAGATTTTGTCATTTTTCCTTTGTCTTTGAGCTTAAAATTTGAAATTTTGCTTGAAAATACTAAAATCTTAAATGCATGACTTTTAGGATTTTCATGATGAGATTAAAAATAAATGATAAATATAGTGATGAATCAAATTAGAAGACTAAAGTAAACTTTTCTTAGAAGATTAATTGAAAATAATGATGATGGTAAAAAGCAATTAAATTAAATTATAATCATTTTTTAAAGAAATTTAGCCTCTAAATAAACAAAATTCTTAATTTGATTATTTTGTGAGATTTTTTTTTTACTATAAATGAAGAAAATGTGAAACAATAAAAATTAAGAACATATCTATATTTAATAAAAAAATTAATTTCGGACAAAATTGGGTTACTACATCTATCCTGAATAATATGTGTGTGTGTGCGTGCATGTGTGTCTGTGTGTGTTTTGTGTGTATGTGTGTGTGTGAGTGCTTTCGTGTGTGTGTGTACACACACACACACACAAATACACACACATATATTGATGTTATTTTATATAATTATAAATCATAGAGTATTATGTTATTCTTGTGCTCATTAATTTTATATATTGATAAATATGTAATTGATTTTAAGAAATAATTGACCATTGACTACGACTATTAGATTCAGAACTATAGTAATTCCTCCATAGATAGTGGAATAATGAATTATTTGTTGTGACTAACAAATTAGTGTGCAATAAAATTTTCAATAACATTAATTTGCACAAGGTATTAGGGAGTTCTTTTTGAGAAAGGGATTCTCAGCCAAGGAATTAATGTTAGCCTTTTTTTCTAATATGCTGTGATTCTAGCTGGGTATTATATTGGTATATTATCAAATGACCCATAAGGGGCAAAGTGAGAGGGGAAAGGCGTAACATACTATTCAAAAAACTTCCTGGTCACCCATTTTTTATTTCAAGCACCCATCATTTGGATGGGATGATCATTCCTCAAATACGTCACCCACTTCTTGAAAAATTAGCCTGAAGTGCGGGGACGTTGGAAGTGACATTCCCAAATCCACAACGGTGCAGAGAAGGAGTTAGGGGGAAAGTTAACCACATTCTTTTAAATAATAGAGGATTGATTGTCCCCATTCTCTAGCTCTTAGAACTAGTTGTCACTTCCTACTGATCATAGATCTAGGCCTAGGAACTCCTATAAATACCTCAACCCTAAGGGTGATAGCGGATACTATCTCATTACAAAAATACCACATATAAAACTTCTCATTTCCCTGCATAACTTATAAATAAACCTCCTAATAGACTTTTAAAGTCTCTGACAACCCTTAATCTTTAGGTGCTGTCATGTATTGTACTTTTAACAAGTACAATTAACATCCACCACGGACCCAGGTAAAAGTAACATGGGCCACCATTACTACACCCAATCATATTGTTATCCTCATGTACAATTACTCCACCCACAATGGTAAAAAAGAAGGTAACAACTCCAACCAATAATGAATCTGATGTCAAGGAGAACGCCATGGTAGAGATGTTAGCTTCCATGGACGATTTACGCTGCCATAATCAAATATTGAAGGATAACGTCCTCCACATCTAGAAATTTAAGCAAGAAACTGAACCTTCGGAAGAGGTTGAAATATTGGGTCCCTAACCTCTCTCATACTAAATATGAGAGGCTCCAATTCCGTATAATTTTAAGCTTCCCTCCTTGGCTAAGTTGATAGGTGCAACGACTCGACGAACATGTCGCTTCCATCAACATGAAAATGGAAGTTATTAGGGCTCTTAATTCCTTGAAGTGCAATCTCCTCTTTGGAAACTTCAAAGATCCAACCTTGAGGTGGTACATGGTTTTGCCTCGACTCTCCATTACCAACTACAACTACTATAAATAATACATTTCATGATAAAGTTTTAACTCGATCCACCAATAGCTGAGATATATGTTCTTGGAGCGCCATCATTATTTTTTTTTAAAACAAATATACAACATATACCCTCGGTTATTACCAAAATCAAGGAAATACAACTACCAAGGAGCTCGCTTCGAATCTTAATTACTATATTTGATGCTTTATTTTTGATTAGTTTAGGATCACATGATGTCTTTCCCTTTTCCATTTTCCCTTTTTTATTTATTTTTAATTTGTACTACCCTCGTTTATATTGGACAACCGAGGGGTAATATCTTTTGCATCAATATTTTCAAATGCTTTTTTGATATATTATGTTTAATTATTAATTAATCTATTACTTATGTTTTATCTAAAAACCAACGTGATAGTTATTTTAAATGAATTCCTAAAATATGGCGTTATGGAGCGTTTATATATATTTTTAAATTTTTTAATTAATATATTCCCTCGATTTTGCCTAAACACTGACGTGTTTGTTCTTTGTATGAATACTTTAGAGAACTAGACTCTAACTTTTCATTTACCTATCATCAAACACTCTAACTTCATTGTCATTCTCTTCACAAAACCCTAGGCGATTTTCATAAAAACTCTTTCAACATCAACCCGAACATCATCTCTTTTCAACGTCAAATCTTCCAATATCAACTCGAACATAATCTCTTTTAAAAACTCATTGAAACTTTGTCATCATGTTTGAGGTACGTAACTCACACTGAAATGTTCATAGAAATGACGTTAATTTTAGAAATGTTCATAGAAATGTTGTTAGAAATTTTATTAGAAATGTTGTTACGCACCATGGTGTTAGTTTTAGAAATGTTCATAAAAAAGGTAATACCACTGAAATGTACGTAACTTTTCCATATATGTTGGTTTTTTGAAATGTTTCATCATAACTTGTTGTTTTAATATTTAATCATGTTCATGCAATGTGTTAGAAATAGTAACATGTGTTTAAATTTGTGTTAGAAATAAACATTGTGTTATTACTTAAGTGTTGTGTATGTTTCTAGTTAGTATAATTCTATCGTCTCTCTCTACTTCATATTTCTAGTTAGTATGTTTCAATGTTCTTATTCATTTTGGATGAAGTGTTGTGTGATATGGCTTTGAAGTTCATGTTTGTGGATCTCTGTTATATGTTGCTATTTTTCTTAATTTACACAGACATGGGTGATTCGACAAGTACCTCTCATACAACATTTTTTGCAATCTCTGTTAATACAAAAATAAAAGAAAAACTAGAGGTGCCACGATGTTGACCAAGGTTAAAAAATCCCACGAAAGTAGTGTTCGCTCCCTGAATAATTTTAATCTAAAAACTAGTAAGGCTTATGGTGAAAATGATGATGACTTTAAGGGTTAGCTGACATTACAAGATAGAAGCAAAGTGAGTATTTTGATAGATAATTAGAACGATATTGACGGTGATTTGGAAGATAACATATGAACCGATATTACAGTATTTATTATGAATTTTATGATTTGTTTTACAAGTATATATAATCATTAACTTTTTTGGTATAATACTAATATCAACTCTATTATGTAAACATAGAAAGTGTTTATTGTTCCAGAGGATAGTATGCTGAAAAAGAAATAACTTACATATGCTGGTAAGCGTTTGAGGGGCTTTAAGACACAACTCACATATGATTATATTAATCATCCAAAAGATAACGAAGCGCCTCCATACATGAAGAATTCATATATTGATAAGAAAGTTTGGGAGGATTTTGTAAAGTCCCGCACCACTCCTGATTTTTTGTCTAAGAGCCAAAAAGGAAAGGAGAATAGAGCTAGAAATATATGTCCACATAGATTGTTTCGTGGAGGAAATGATAAAATTGAACAAAAAATGATTAATGAAAAAAGAAAACAATGGGAGATAGAGTTATGAGATCCTTTTAGAAGCCTTGATCACTGTCCATCTCCACCATCACGCCATAATAAATGGAAGAGGGAACGTAAAAGACTAGGTGGCAAGCTCACATCAGAGGCTACACGCGAAGTGGCTAAAAAAATTGCAATGATATACTTTTTTCAACATTACTTATTTTAGTTAATTCAATTTGGTAAATATGGACTTTTATATATGTTGTAGGATGTACTAGTTGAACAATCCAAAGTTGGTATTTTCGTTCCACGAGATCGTCATAGTATCTTGGTAGAAGCGATTGTAATTGAGGAGCATTTTGGGCATGTAAGTGGTTTTGGAAGAGGCATCAGCTTGAAGTTATTTTGGACCATTACAATCAATTAACGAAGTAAACCGTAAGAGAGAAATTAAAGAGATAGTTCCTGAAAATATGGGGGGGAGATATTAGAATAGAAATGAGAGAAGTAGACTCAGAAGATGATGGAGAAGTGGACTCATGGGGAACGTGGGAGGGTGCATCTAGAGGAGTGGGAGAGGATGTTATGGGAGGAGTAGGAGAGGATGTTGCAAGAGGTGCAGAAAGGGTCTAGGAGGAGCGAGAGAGGTTATCTGAGGTTGATCGAGAGAAGTGTACCCGCGATGTGATTGAGGTTTAAGTATAATTTAAAATAATCGTGTTGTATGTTGTTGTTATTGTTTGTATATTTTAGTTTTTGCATTGCATTTCAGTTTTTTTATTATGCAGAAATTGAAATCAATGGGTGTGCTTAACCATCCAATTATAGCTCAGTTGGACATACATGATAAAGTAGTTGATAAAATTATTATGGGTGGTGCGAGCACAAAGCATAGATGTTTTATCCCGCATCACAATATTGAGATCACACAACCTCAACTAGATAATATACAAGGGATATCAAGGATGATATAGGAGACTTTAGACATCTACAACTTTAAATTAAAACTTGAACCACAACAATCTTTTATACTTTATAAGAGTTGTCTTGTGAAATTTTCGAAGGCGTATGATTAGCTGAACATACTCATACTACAATTGTGGTGCTCGTAAGTATAATTTTTACGGCAATTTTAATTTATATTCATTGTTATCATACTTTAACATAAAGATTTGAATTTTGAATTAACTTTTAATTAGGTCCATGCATGAGATGTGTGTTGAAAGGAAATTGAAAAAAATATTGTTTTTTAGATCCATTGAACATTCAATTTCAAGGGAATGCAACAAATACTATCAAGATGTACATACAAAATAAGTCGGTTAATGAGAATAAAGATTGTTACATGGAATTGTTTTACCATAAGCAAGTATATATTAATTTGTGTTTTCATTTATAAATTGATTTTATACATATTATTAATTATTATGAATGTTTATGTAGGAACCATTGACAACTAATTATTTTATGTCTGAAGCAAAATATTATAGTTATGTTATGTTCGTTACACTATAAACTTAATGAAGACATGCAAAATGTTTTGAGCGGGTAAGTGATATTATTTGTAAGAATCAATTTACCTTTAGTTTTGAATAACTTTTTATTCATATTTAATTTTTAGCGATATGTAGAAACTATGAAGGGATACAATTTTGTTAAATGTAATATACTTGATAAAAGGCCAAAGTTGATTTCCTCAAATGCAACTATTACTTATGCTTTTTGACATTATTTTATTTTTGCTAATGTATTATTTGTGTTTTGTGTGTATTAATTAGTAACTATATAAAAATTTGTAGTCACGAAAATAACTCAACAACTTTGAATGTGGATACTATGTTATGAGACATATGTTTAATATTATCTCTGGAGGCATTACCAATGCATGGCTTAAGGTATTAACTTTATCCATATACATGTAGTTTATATATATATTTGTTAAGTTAATATTGTTATTGTTAGCTTATCATAATTTAAATTTTGTTCATATTATAGGGTTTTAGCAACGAAGCATCATTCCCACAAGAAGACGTATATGACATCCGATCATGTTGGACCGGTTCCTTCCTATCTTATAATGAATCTCAAAAACACTAGTTTTGCTTGGTTGTTGTAAGTAGTGTATATAAGTTTTGTCATTATAGATGCAAATATGTATAGGTTAAAATATGTATAGGTTTCCTTAGTAGAGGTTTTGTGTATCCTAAATGTCATTAGAAGTATTGTAAGTATTATGCATTTGGTGTTGTAAACAATGTAAACTTGATATTCTATATTATATTCTATGTTATATTCTGTATAAAATATAAATGATTAGATTTTGTCACATAATTTTTAGTTTATGCGTAAAAAATGATACAAGTCAGTCAAAATGAGATTTAAAACAAACAATAAATGGAGAAAATAGGTTATTAACAAAAACCAACGTAAATACTGGCCTTTACCCCTCGGTTATTAACAAAAACCGAGAGTTATATAGTGCGCGTTACATAGTTTTTAAAATAAAAAAATATTATTGATGTGGATCAAACCAATGACCTTTTCAACTATCCCATCGATTATTCAAAAATTGAAGGGTAGGGTGACAACCTTCGTTACCTCACTTGTCTAACCGAGGTAAAATCTCTTTCACGTTCGAGGTAAAATGGGTATATTTTTAATAATGTACCAAGATTTAATAAACAAACTAGTCCACCAGTTTGCAGCAAGTAGAGACAAAAAAAGATTGCCTCCACTAGCATTTTCAACATTTGTCAAGGCCCCTCTGAATCTCTAAGAGAGTATTTCACCCTTTTTAATGAGGCGACAACCAAGGTCGTCCACCCTAAAGAAATTTTTATAGGAGCATTTCAAAATGGACTCAATAGTGATATGGTAAACATAGACTACTACTCCATCTATATTAATAACCAAATCAAATTGGCGATTCCAAAGTCATGTTGTGTCTAGGAAATGAAAACAAAATATAAGCAAAGGAAATTAACGCATATTAATAATGTCATGCTGATAAATGGCATATGTGTTTATGGCTCAACTTTGTAGTCTTTTAATATCGAAGGGATTCCCATTGTCTTTGACCTAAAGTCATTAACTGTGGAATCCAAAGTTACGTTGCAACATGTTTTTATCAGGAAAGCATCAAGTCCTTGAAATACTTAGAGGTCTTGGTTGTGATGGAATTTGGAATTTATACTTTCTTGTTTGATAAAAAAGGATGTGATCGTTTAACTCACACCTCTTAATACATTGGAACATTATCAACTTGGACCAATACATAGTTAGGTAACTATTCAGTGATCCACTTGTTATGTGAGGTACTAGGCGTTCCCCATGAGCAAGAGGATAAAAACGTTTGTCTCATTTGAGCCATGGACATGTTCCATATTAATTCAGAGCAAAATAAGGTGATGTTCCTGAGACCTATCCATAATCAATAAGTTTGGTTTTTTATCTACTAAGCATTACCTAAGGTATGATATCACACTCATTCATTCCATCAACCATGAATGCAAGTTTCAGTTTAGGGAAATAGAATTCTCAACCATCACCACTATCTTGTCTCACCTTGGTTGGGAAAAATTTAGCTCCAGCCTCTACTCTGCCAACAAAAATTGGGTGAGTGACTTCTTCATAAATTTCAAAAGAAAAAAACATGTGGTATCCTAGCCTCGATAATGAGATGGTAAATATTGATTACTACTCCATCTCTATTAATAACATGATAAAATCGCCAATACTATAGTCATGTTGGGTTTAGGAAATGAAAACAAAGTATAATCAAAGGGAATTAACGCACATTAATTATGTCATGTTGATCAAAGGAGTCCGTACTGTCTTGGACCTATAGTTATTAATTATGGAGGCCTAATCTGCAACATGTTTTTATCATGCAGGAATCAAGTTCTCAAATTAATCATAGGCGAGGGTGCAAAGGAATTTGGAAGTTATGCTTTTTTATTTAACAAAAGATGGGTGTTGTTCAACTCATCTCTTAAAACATTGCAAAATTGGAAACTTGGATCGATGCATAATTAGATAATTATTAACTGATCCACCTATTTTGCGAGGCATTAGGTGTTTCCCTTGAATCAGGGGATGTGAAGGTTTATCTTACCGAAGCAATCATATATTTCCAATATTAATTCAGAGCAAAATAAGGTGATGTACCCCCCTTAGTTTATGTTTATCCAATGTGACGTGAAGTTGCATGCTTGTATTATATGTATATCTCTATGGATACCCATTAACATTCATAATTATGGCGATATAGTAGTGTGATGATAGGGGACACACCCAACTTATTCTCTCAAATGTTTTCATTGTCATTTATTTTCTACTAACTTTTATTTATTTTCTAATATAATTAACTAAATAATTTCTAATGTAAAACCATAATTTTATGTTATTTATTTTAATATTAATTAAAAATATTAATATTTTAATTTTTTTAATTTTTTTTACTGAATATCCATATTCTCACTACACCTTATCAATACCATTACACTCAACAACAACACATGTAATCATCACATTTATTTTAAAGTCACACCAAATATTAAATAATTAAGAAATTTTTTAAATAATTTAATTAAATTAGTTAATCTAATTTAAAGTAACTTCTAAAATTATAACTTTTAACTTGACATATTTTTTCCACTTTTATACTTATTATTTTAATTAAAAATTATTTTTTATTTTTTATAATTTAAAATAAAATATATGTTTTTTAATTACAAACATATAAAAAGTAAAAATTCATATTTAGAAAATCATGAACATCTTACCGCAATAATTCCTCTATTATCTTCTTTGTTATTCCATTATGCAACGATTTCTCCATTCTTTTCTTTGTTATTTTCATTCCACCTTACTCATTTCTTTTTTACGTTGATTTCACCTTGTTCTATATCATTGTCGTTCTCACTCCTGCTTTGTCATCTGCCGTCTGCCCACATTATTGTTTATATATATATATATATATATATATATATATATAGAGAGAGAGAGAGAGAGAGAGAGAGAGAGAGAGAGAGAGAGAGAGAGAGAGAGAGAGAGAGAGAGAGAGAGAGAGAGAGAGAGAGAGAGAGAGAGACTTACATGTATTATTATATTTAATATTCTCAAAAAATTAATTTAATAATAATATATAAAAGATAATACATTCGTTAAATTATTAATTAATAATATATTTTTATAATATTTTATTTTATTATTTATTGACTATTAAAACAGTTAATTTATCAAATACTTCAATTAATTTATATACTATTTATTAATTAATTATAAACTATTAATTATCAATTATAAACTAACAAACATCATTTATAAAGTATCAACTATCAAATATAAACTATCAACTAATTTATTAGTTAACTAGATAGAGATTCACATGATGCGCGAGACTTAGATGAATTTTCGATATAATATTATAAAACGTAGATTTTGATTTTGTTTATTATAAAAAAATTGTAATTGAGACGATAATATAAAGATGATAAAAAGAGATAGTAAAAGTTTAAGTGAAAAGAAATATGTTTGAATCATAGATATACAAATAAGACCTCGCAATTTAATTTTAAAACGTAAATTAAATGTAAGGAATTTCAATAATTTTTTTTTAATATTTCCTTTCCTTTTTTTCAACATTTCTAAGAATATTTATTATTCATTATTTCGTGGACGAAAAACATTCCACATTCAAACTACTCACACTTTATATAACAGTTCATGAAGGATCCTAGATAAAATTGTATATTTTTGTAGTCTAGAAAGGGACTGAGTATGAATGTTGAATGAGTCTCTATCGATTCAACGATGATTTTGGTATTTAAATATGCCAAATATTATTGTTTTTTACTATCGATTGAACCATTATTATTTTGTCTTTGCAAGGAATTGAACTCGTGACCTCTAATAGAGAATAAATAATGCATTTGACATTTTAAAAATGAATTTAGGAAAATGACACATAGGACAATGAGATGATGTGACACAAGTATATTAGAAAAATTAACATGTGTCGTATAATCGATTGTTTCAGATTTAATATATTATATAGAAGCTAATTTTTACCTAACAAACCTTAGTATAATCTTACTTAAAAACAAATATTTGGGCTAATTGAATTGAGTACTGAGAAATGCTTACATATATGGGCTTGATAAATAAGGATAGACATAATTTTTTTTGTCTTTATACACACCCCTACACGCCACAATTGTTTTCCTTTAAAATATCTCATTTGAAACCAAAATAAGACAGCAAATAAGGGAGGTACGAAACTTGATAATTATAAATTATTAGTATAATTTAGTATATAATTATGCAGTTGAGTTGTGCACGCAGTCATTAACGTTTAGATTGTATGATATTAGATTTAGACTTATAATAGTGATTTTGTTATCAAAGTTATAATTTTATTGTTTCACAATATTGTCATCACCATTTCTGTTATCGCTAGTGATTTAGATTTGTTTAGTTTGAAAGAACTATTATATTTGCTGTGATTTTTTTGCATTGAATTAATAGAATTATTGGTATGTAAATTGATTTGTATTGGCGATCGATTCATTTACTATTATTTAAAGATTGTGAAGACTCGTATAACACATTTGAAAATTATGAAAACTCATAACAAATTCACTTTGATATGATTTCACTGAATCAGATTTTAATCTTCAATATTTTATATTGAGATTAATTGTTATAAAAAATTTACATCAATCAATGCATCACAATCATCCATTTGTATTACTTTTTAAATATTTAAAATAAAAGTCAAACATTTCAAATATATCAGTGATTGTAATTAACTGACCGTGTAAATAATCTTTACACTGTCAGTGTATATCAATTATATTTTTTTATATTTTTTTTAGAGATTAATTACTATACACTGTCAGTGTAAAAAGTTTTACACTGTCGATTCATCACCATTATCCGTTTGTATTACTTAATAGATTTTTAAAATAAAAATCAAACTTCTTTTAATATCCGACGTCTATGATTAACTGACCGTGTAAAATCCTTTTATACTGACAGTGTATTTCAATTAAACTATTTTCTTTATTTTTGTTTAATATATTAGTGGTTTATAAAAATAAAAATAAAATATTGATGAGTATCTCAATAATTTAAATATGACCGACGGCGTGTACTTTTCAAATACATAGATTACGACGTTGACAATTTTTAAATATATTTTATGTGTTTTAGATATTATAATATCTAATGTGTATGAATGGTGTATATACTAAAAAGCAAACCAAATAATATTGTACTATGGATTGCGTTAGAGATAAACGAAATGGTATTATAATATGATATGCCTTTATAAATTTATAAAATTACTAATTCATAGTTGTTACTAGTTTCTAACTCACTTATCCCTTTAAAGATCAATCTAAATTTATTATTATAAATTAAATCGACAAAATATGATGAAAACAATTATGGAGTAATTCTATAATATTCACATAACAAATATTTAGTTAAGTTAGAATATGACAAATATTTAGTTAAGTTAGAATATGATATATTTATCATATCATTTTATCTTAAAGAAAAATTAAAACACACTAACAGACCAATACATAGCGGATATAAAATTTCACAGATTTGTAGGAATTTTGAGGGTCAACAACAAATATAAGACGACAAATCAAACAAATAAAGGTACAAAAGAACACCAATATTTTTAACGTGGAAAATCCCTCAATATGAGATTAAAAATCACGAGTCCTCCAGAACAAAAAAATAACTCCACTATAATCAATTAAGGATACAAGAGAGGCTTAAAGTAATTCACAAACTAGTGCTAACAACCACAAATCACAAAGCAAACTAGTGTACAAATAAGAATATAAAAGCTGGAAAATTTTCCAAATCTGCAACTTCAGTGCGAAGTAGATAACTCTCACCTCAGACGTTTTTTTTTTGAAATTTTGAACGGTCAAAAGTTATATATATGTGTTAAGAACCTAACCTCCAAATTTGAGTCCGATCTGATGGTTAACGAACTGGGGATCGTTGATTTAGTGAGACTGGTTACAGAAAAACGGGAATGAGTTTCTCTCATATTTTCTCTCTTTTGAATCCTTATTTTCTCTCTATCTCTCTCAATCCTAAATTGATCCTTTTCACTTAAATAAATGAGACAAATGGACTAATCATATTTGAGTCTTTCTCCACATAGGAAAGGAGCTCAAACCAAATAAATATCCCCCTCACAACTATGTGGAGAAATTGCCAAACCGACAATATCACAACAAGCTTCAAACTTTTCTCTTGGTAATGTTTTAGTCATCATATTAGAACCATTATCATATGTATGAACTTTAGCTAACTCCAACAACTTAGCATCCAAAATATCATGTATCCAATGATATCTCACATCAATGTGTTTGGACCTATTATGAAATGTCGGATTCTTACCAAGACGAATAGCGCTTTTACTATAAATAAATAACATATATTTTTCTTGAACAAAACCAAGCTCATGCAAAAATGTCTTCAACCATAGTACCTTTTTGCATGCTTCGGTAATTGCAATGAACTCATCCTCTGTAGTAGATAATGTTACACACTTTTGCAATCTGGTCTGCTAAGTCACAACTCCCACTGTAAATTTAACCATGTACAACACCAAGGTGCGACTGATGATGATGGAGAAAGGTGATATGCTTTTGAAGCACGTGCTGGACCTGTCCAAAAATGAAAATCTGTAGCCAAACTAGGAAGGACCATACCAGATACTTCAGAAGCTGCCACATCAGGCCTACAAGCTAGAAAGCCTAAATGGGATAGAAGTTCCTCGGACCTGGAATGTGGAAATCTTGAGACACTATTTTAATTAGGAGGATTTTTTATTGTGATGAATAAATTGTAAAATAAACCTCAAGAATTTTAAACAAAATGATGGCCTATGATAACACTATTTTCCCCGTAGGGTTTTTAATGAGGCACCCAAAGCGTTTCATAAGATTATTGTTTTCAAGTGTCAACGAAGCACAGATCGGAACATGTAAGATTCTTCATGAATTTAACCTGAGACCTCTATTAGGGGAGGTCACGAACCCACTGGGTTCTCCATGAGTTTAACCAAAGACCTCCACTAGGGGAGGCGACATTACCCACTAGGCTCTCGGTGAATTTAACTTAAGACTTATGTTGCAGCTGACCACGGAACACACTGGGCTCTCGGTAGATTTAACCTAACACCTTAACTTAGGGCCGCCATGGAAACCATTGGCTCTCAGTGAATTTAACACAAGACCTCCATTAGGGTGTCCACTGGAACCCAACAGGCTCTGTGTGAATTTAACCCAAGTCTTCCATTAGGGCGACCATAGAACCCATTTGGCTTTTTGGGAATTTTACCCAAGTCCTCCACTAGAGGCGGCCAAGGAACGCATTGGGTTCTCCGTGAATTTAACCCAAGACCTCCACTGGGAAAGGCCATTGCAACCTACTTGGCTCTTCATGAATTTAACTCAAGTCCTCAACTGGGGGGCATGGAACCCACTGAAATTTCTGTGAATTTAACCTAAGTCCTCCACTAGGAAGGCAATGAAACCTATTGGGCTCTCAGTGAATTTAACTCGTGACCTCCTTTGGGGGCAAGCATTGCCCAACTGAGAATATTCAAATAAGCATAAACATGAAAAAAAAATTATAAATATCAAAGAAACAAATAAAGATTCAATATACATAAGCAAGATTAAAAATTGAAGTACTATTATATTAGAAAATATTCGTAAAGGGTCCAAAAAAGACATCAACAAAAGAAACAAAAAAAACTTTAAACATCATGGGAAGATGTTATCATCTTCTCTCCCGCCACTTTTCAACAAAACTCTTCTTAGATTCTCGGTTCTCATCAACTGGACTGACTTCAACAAGGGTAGTTGATATCGGAGTTCGCTCTGGATCAACTTCCTCGACCAGGTGACCATTAACAAACTCGTTGAAAATATCCAACTCGGGAAAATCAAGGTTGGGGTATAAATAAAGAACCTAAGCTTTGGCCTTATCGAAGCCTAAATCCCCTGACAACAGACCACTCATCCGCTCGTTCTTGAGGTTGATCGTCAGTTTCTGATAAGGGCCAAACTGTGTATATAATCAAGAGTATTTTTTGGCCCTTTTCACTTGGTTTAACTGAAATTTCATGGAAAAACGTTAAATTTAGTGTAGATAATTGGTTTTTAGTTTTATCGTGTAAATCTCGTAGGGTTTGATCATATTCATTTCATTTTGTAGGTTTCCTTGCATAGTTGAAGCATTGGGCACTTAAAAGGAAAAAGAAAAGCTTCAAGATGCATTTTTGATGGAAATCAAGAATTTCAATTTGGCTCAGCACGATCAAAGTGCACTTAGAGGTGGCTAGGAAGGAGGTTGAACGCTTAGCATGGTCAAAGCACGCTTAGAGGTGGCCAGGAAGGAGGTTACGTGCTCAGTGCAGTTTGTGGCGGTTTGATCTTTTTTGTCATGTAGCTGCGCTAAGCGATCTCTGAAGGGGCTTAGCGCAGTCTACTTTTTCAGCCTAGTATTTATACTTTTGTACTTCATAATTTTATGGCACAATATGCATTTTGAGAGCAAAACACACCAAAAATATCAAAGGAACTCATAATCAATTCTTTAGAGCATAATCTTCAAGTTTTCGACATTGATGCTTGTGAATCTCTTCATCTCTCTCTTATGAAACAAGCTACCATGATGCGTAGCTAAACCCCCTTTTATCAAGATTAGATGTAATTAATCTAAATAGTATGAATTTCTTTTGATCCTTTATAATATGAACTAGTTAATGATCAATATAGATAATTATCTTTGCTTTTATGTATATTTGTGGTTTGAATCATTATTGAGAAATATCTTTCAAGTCTTGACCTAAGTTTTCATCTATCAAATACCAAAGTCTAGACATAGATTTGGAATTTGATATTCACTTGTATCAAGTTTTAATATTATTGTATTGGTTAATAGGCTGAGAGATCATCGATTAAATTATATGATTAAAAAATTGCAGTATAGGTTAGACATAAGCGGTGTTGATGAGTGATACGTGATTATATTGATTATAAATGAAGTTCACATGCTAGATTAATAGAATACATATGAAATAGGTTAATGAACTCTAACCTTGACATACTTTTTAAACCGTTAAAGTCCGAATCCTTTACCGTTGTTACAAATTCTAGTGAATGTTTATTTTCACAATCGAAAACCCTTTGAAACCCTTACTTAAAACATTGTTAACTGTAGAACGGCGGTGATATCGCATTAATCCATATGGAGACGATATAAAATACTTACCCACCGAAAACTATTTCAGCAAAATGGCGTTGTTGTCGGGGATTAATGTTTAGATATTGCAAGCATACCAACAATTTGTATTATTTTAAGTTATTTAGTACCGTTATAAACTATTCTATTTATTATCCCTCGTGTTTGTTAATTTTTGTGGTTAGTGTTTCAAAACTCTGTTTATGCTAGGAAATTTACCGAAAGATCAACTTCTTTTTGATCCTGAGATTGAAAGAACAACTCAAAAGCTCAATATCAAAACCAGAAAGAGAAAGCAGCTAGCTAAACAAAGAAACCAACGTGAAGGAACTTCAACTTCTACTTATTCCATAATTCCTATTAGTGAAGAAGCTACGACGGAATAAGTAATCATAAGAGGACCTTGTGTTAATATCCTAAGAAGAAATGCTCATATTTTCAGACCCACACAAAAAATGCGAGAAATTCAGAAATGAAGACCGAATTACTACAAATCTTGCATGCAAATCCTTTCATCGGGCTTGACCATGAAGATCCATATAGTCACCTTACTAAATTCTATGAGTTTACCGGTACACTTGGAGCTCTAGAAGTAGAAGAAGAACAGGTGTTCATGATATTGTTTCCTCATTCATTGATTAGGAAAGCAAAAGAGCTGTATCTCGATCAACCAACTCAGACTATGACATATTGGAATGTACTTGAGGAAAAATTTCTTGATAGGTTCTTTCCACATAAAAAATTATGGAGGCCAAAACCACAATTGTCGTATTTTCTCAAGGTTCAGGTGAATCCCTTTGTGAAGCATGAGAGCGATACAAGTCAATGTTGAGAAGATGTCCTAACCATGTCTTTGATGATCTAAATCAAATTCATATCTTCCGCAATGGACTTCAACCGCAACCAAAACTTATTTTGGATGCAACTACATGTGGTTCTTTAATGTCTAAAAGTGCAGAAGATGCAGTAACTATTATTGACCAAATGACACTCAATGATTACCAAGTTCAACATAATAGATGGCCTTTACAAAAGAAAGGTTGAATCATGGAATTAGGAACAAATGATGCAATCTTGGCACAAAACAAATTGTTATCTCAACAAGTGGATGAACTTACAAAGCAAATGTCAAAACTTCCGCAACAAATCAAGGAGATGCATGAACTCCTGAACAAACATTAACAGGTATCATACTGTGAACTTTGCAATGGAGATCATCCCACATGTTATTATCCTCCGACACATGAAGAGGTTAATTATATGGGAAATCAAAATCAAAAATAAAATCAATATCAATATCAACAAAAGCAAGCACCATATCAAAATAACTCTGGTTATCAACAAAGAGGAAATAATGCACAATATGGCCAAGGGTGGAGACAAGATTCAGGACCTTCCAATAGAAAAAATCCTTATCAAAATTATAATCAGAATCCTCATCCACAAGGTAGCAACTCAAAGATGGAGGATATTATGAACCAATTTATGCAAATGACCATGGCAAATCAAAAGAGCATTGATGTGTCCATCAAAAATCTTGAAACTCAAGTTGGTTAACTAACTAAGCAATTAGCTGATCAACAAAAAATAACATTTTCTGAAAATACTCAAGATAATCCAAAAGAGCATTGTAAGTCCATTCTAGCTTGTAATGGTAGATAAATTGTCAAAGGCATTGATGATGATGTTGAGAATGAGGAAGTTGTGGTAGAAATAGAAGAAGAAAAAGATGAGGTTGAAGTAGAAAAAAATAAAGAGGGAGAATTAGTTGAAAATGAGAAACTTGAAAAAGAAGAGTTAGAAAAGAAAAAGAGAGAGGAAAAGAATAAAAAAATTCAAAAGGAGAAGGAAAAGATGAAGAGTATTCTGGTTCAACACCTACCTTATCCACATGCTCCTTTTGAGAAAGACAATGCAAGGCATTATGCACGGTTTATGGATATATTTAGTAGTTTGCAGATAAATATTCCATTTTATGAAGCTCTTGAACAAATGCCAACTTATTCTAAGTTTATGAAGGACGTTCACACAATGAAAAGAAGTTATACAGATCAAGAAACCATCAATCTCAATGCTAGTTGTAGCGCCATCATTCAAATAACTCTCCCACAGAAAGAAATTAATCCCGGGAGGGTTACATTACCTGTCACCATAGGAAATGTATACATTGGCAAAGCATTAATTGACTTGGGTTCTAGCATAAACTTGATTATGTTGTCTGTGGTTCGAAGGTTAGGGAACATTGAAATTAAATCAACAAAGATGACATTACAATTGGACGGCAAGTCTATCACTCTTCCGCATGGAGTAACTGAAGATGTTTTAGTTAAGGTGAACAAGTTCTTGTTTCCTATTGATTTTGTTGTTATAGACATGGAAGAAGAAGATGATGCACCTTTGATTATAGGTCGACCTTTCATGAAAACCGCAAGAATGATGATTGATATTGATGATGGCTTAATGAAGGTTAGAGTTCAAGATGAAGAAGTATGTTTTAACCTCTTTGAAGCCATGACAAACTCACAAGATAAAGGAAATTGTTTCCAGATGGATGTCACCGATAAAGCCATTATGGATATGAAAAGACAAGTTCATTATTCACTCCACTTGAGAAAGCTCTAACGGATTCACTCAAAGTTCTTAATAAAGATGAAGAAAAAGAGATGGAAGAATGCTTAAGAGAACTTGAGTCATTAGAAGAAATTCCTCCTCTTGAAGCCAAAGTTGAAGAATTGAAAGATGAGTCAATGAAAGATGACTCTAAACTTGAATTGAACATGCTACCCTCACACTTGAAGTATGTGTTTCTTGAAGACGGTGGTCACAAACCTGTGATTATTATCAATGCATTATCCAATAATGAAGAGAAAAAATTGATTGAAGTTTTGAAGAAAAATTAAAAGGCAATGGGTTGGGAACTTTTTGACTTAAAAGGAATAAGTCCAACTTATTTTATGCATAAAATCATGATGGAAGAAGATTACAAGCCGGTAGCTCAACCACAACGTCGTTTGAATCCTACTATGAAAGAGGTAGTAAGGAAAGAAGTAGTGAAATTATTGAAGGCTGACATGATTTATTCTATTTCGGATAGTGTTTGGGTGACTCTTGGGCAAGGGATACCCAATAAAGGAGGGATGACGATGATTGAAAATGAAAAGAATGAGTTGATTCTAACAAGAACTGTGACAAGATATGTATATATTATCAAAGGCTTAATCAAGTCACTAAAAAGACCATTTTCCCTTACCGTTTATGGATCAAATGATTGAAAGATTTCTAGGTCAAGAATTCTATTATTTCTTGGATGGTTATTCCGGGTACAATCAAATTTCCGTCAACCCGGAAGATCCTAAGAATATGGATTTTGCATGTCCTTTTGGTGTTTTTGCTTATAGAAGAATGCCTTTTGGGTTGTGTAATGCTCCTGTAACTTTTCAAAGATGCATGCAAGCCATCTTTTCTGATTTAATTGAGAAATGAATTGAAGTATTCATGGATGACTTCTCTGTATTTGGTCCTTGTTTTGAATTATGTTTGAGGAATTGGACACCATACTGAAGCGGTGTGTGGAAACTAATCTGGTTCTAAATGGGGAGAAATGCAACTTTATGGTCACTGAAGGCATAGTTCTCGGTCACAAGATCTCTTCCAGAGGCATTGAAGTTGACAAAGCAAAGTTTGAGGTGATCGAGAAGCTTCCACCACCATTGAATGTCAAAGGAATCAGAAGATTTTTGGGACATGCAGGATTCTATCGGAAATTCATCAATGACTTCTCAAAAATTGCCAAACCATTGAGAAATCTGCTCAATAAAGATAAGTCTCTTGATTTTGATAATGTTTGTTTAATTTCTTTTGAGGAGTTAAAAGTAAAACTGATAACTGCACCCATAATTATTGCTCCTGATTGGAAACTTGATTTTGAACTAATGTGTGATGCGAGTGATTATGCGGTTGGTGCAGTTCTTGATCAAAGAAAGAAAAATGTTTTCATTCTATACACTATTCACACAAGGTTTTGAATGAAGCTCAAATTAATTATGATACCACTGAAAAATAGTTGCTTGCTATAGTGTATGCATTGGAGAAATTTAGGTTTTATCTCATTGGTTCAAATGTTATTATTTGTACTTACCATGCAATGGTAAAATACCTTCTCACCAAACCTAACTCAAAGCAGAGGCTTATTAGATGGATTCTTTTGTTGCAAGAATTTGATCTAGAGATTCGTGACAAAAAGGGTTCGGAGAATTTGGTGGCGGATCATTTATCTAGGTTGGTGAATGTTAAGGTGACCAAGCAGGAAAGTGAGGCTATGGAGGAGTTTCTAAATGAAAAATTACTCATGGTACAAGAAAGGTCGTGGTTTATCGATCTAGCAAATCACAAAGCAACTAGGATGATACCGGAGAATTTGACTTGGCACCAGAAAAAAGAAATTCCTTTATGATGCAAAATACTATGTTTAGGATGAGCCTTACTTGTTCAAGATTGGAGCTGATGATCTTCTAAGAAGGTGTGTTACAAAAGAGGAGGCTAGAAGTATTCTATGGCACTGCCATAATTCACCTTATGATGGTCATTATAATGGTCTAAGGACGACAACAAAAGTTCTTTAATCAAGCTTTTATTGGCCTTCCTTGTTCAAAGATGCACATATGCATGCTCAGAATTGTGATAGTTGTCAAAGGGTCGGAGGAATAAGCAAATGAAATGAGATACCTTTACAAATCATGTTGGAGGTGGAAGTTTTTGATTGTAGGGGTATTGATTTTGTTGGTCCATTTCTTGCGTCATTCTCAAATGAGTACATTTTGGTGGCGGTTGATTACATTTACAAGTGGGTTGAAGAGATTGCTTCATAAAAGGCGAGGAAAAACGATGATCAAGTATCTAAAGAAAAATATATTCACCCGTTTTGGTACTCCGAGAGTGTTGATTAGGGATGGAGGTTCACACTTTTACAATTCACAGTTAGATAAAGCCTTTGAGTATTATAGTGTTAAACACAAAGTTGTATCACCATACCATCCACAATCAAACGGCCAAGTGATAACGCGAAAATACATCATATATTTGCCTTGATTTACACTCAAAGATCATACCATTTTAGTTTATATTTCGATTATTCCGCAAGTATTCGAGTTATTTTTGCAGGTATTTCAATCTCCAAGCATAAATAAGCAAAATGTAGAAAAGGAAGAAAAAGAAGAAGAAACAGATGAGAAAGCATAAGAAAAACAGAAAACAGAAGAACACAGAAATTGCTGATGTGATGACCGTCACAAGGTGTATGACGACCGGCACGCCCAGCCTGTGACGACCGTCACAGGCCCATGACGAGCGTCACAGAAGCGTGCAAAACGTGCCTATATTCTCGCAACAGAACCACTTTCCCGTGGATTTCTCAATCAACTGAGTCATTCCTTGTTTTCCTTAACTGCCATGACCTACCAAGAGATATAAAAAGGACAGAAGTTGGAAAAAAGGGGACGTATACTTTCCCTCTGCAATTTATATTTTCTACAACATTTTAGCTTTTTAGTGTTATTTTTCCTTCAGCAACATTTGTTTTCCCTTTCTGAAAGTCAGTTACCATTCTGTTTAGAATTTCTGTTTTCCCTTTTCCTTTCTTTTTTTCAGTTAGCCAAAGTAGTAATTTCCTACACTAGGTAACTACTACACTTTATTTAATTTAGTAAGCAATTGTATCGAAGAAGCAGAATCCTACCGACCTGTGGAGGACTGCTCAAGTACTCCAAGATTCGACGTACTCTGTTAATCCGATTGCCAGGTTTTTATTCAATTATTATTATTATTATTATTATTACTCTGTTATTATAATTATGTTTGTTGCACTGTTAATCTATTTATGCTCGTCTGTGTTTGCATTATTTAACATGTCCGGCTAAACTACCGGTATCAGTATGTAACAATTTAATTAGATGGGATTTAATAATAATCGGTGAAAAACTCCTTTTCTCAAACAATCTTTTCGACTGCGGTTTTTAATTTGAATTTAATTAACTTTGTCACAAAAGTGAGAAGCAATTTAATACGATTTTGCCACGAGAGTGGGAAATTAACTAAGGTGAGAACCAATAATCGCAAGAACGTGAGGCTCGAGCTGGATAGTAAAAACTAGGCATTGATTTTAAAAACCGCGAGAGCACTTTAAAAGCAATTAGAACTTATTTATTTTCAAAACGTATTTTTAACTTCAAATGGGACAGCGAGAGCGTACATTCTGACTTAAAGCTATAGGCCGAATCAACAATCACGAGAGTGTGAGATAAAGCCTTTTAAATAAGTATTTTCTACTGAAAGATATTTGGTATTTGAACTATACACCGGTGACTTATCGAATCCCTGACGATTAATGCGTTGCATACTGATTCCTCCTATTAATATTTTCTTAAAACTTAACTTCCCTTAGATTTAATTTTCCGCAACCAAACTTCTAAAAATCATCCCCTTAGCTAAACATAGTAACGTCGGTAGCATTAGTTTGACCATCGGTCCCTGTGGGTTCGATATCTTTTAAAACTAAAACGACTAGACTGCACACTTGCAGTCAAGTACCCGATAGACTATATTCTATATACAGTCACGACACATATCAAGTTTTTGGCGCCGTTGTCGGGGACCTGATTTAGTCAAATAGTGCGATTCTTTCGTTGCATGGTATAGACTAAGGTAAAAAATAAAAACTAATCTTCTTTCCCTTATTTCCCCCGATTGTATGCCAAGTACTCGCTCACAAGGCGATAACTTAGCACCACCAATCGCTGAATTAGAGCGTTTCTTATATATAAGACGCCGAATACTAGATTACCAATAAAGGTACGATATTCCTGATATCTTCTTTCCTACTAAACCAGAAGAAAAACCAACCGTGGCTGAAGAAGGACCACAGAATCGTCCTCTTAAGTTCTACGTTACCCCGTCCCAACAAGAACCTCACAACAGCATTTCTGCCCCCGCTATCAATCGAAACGATTTCGAGCTGAAACCCTCATTATTATCAGCAGTCCAACAACATCAATTTGCTGGAAATCCTACGGATGACCCTAATGAACACCTGACCAAGTTTGTGCAGTACGCAGACACTGTAAAGGCGAACGGTGTATCTCAAGATTCGATAATACTACGCCTCTTCCCTTTCTCACTAAGAGACAGAGCTTGGGCTTGGTTGCAATCCTTGCCATCCAACTCAGTTACTGTAGCGGGGTATTGTTACCTTTAGATTTATTGACCAAATCAAAAGTAAATCATACAATTCGAGTCGCCACCACACTTCTATTTATCCAAAGGAAATGTTAGAAAGCGAACAAAAACCGAGAAGTTTTATCAAATCAAAAACTAATAAAAATGTCAGAGATCTGGGTAAGGGGGTTGGTTATGCAATGGGAAGGTTTTAAGCACCCAAAACATCCTTAGTAATCTAAGGGAGCCCTTCTTGCAAATGTTGTATGGTAGGTCGGTATTTGTGAAAATATTTGTGCAAACATGATTGGGGAGATGAGAGAAGAATATACAAATTATTTACAATTTTGTTGTTTGAATGGATAAACCCATTGCCTACGTACCATCACAAAGGTAGGATCAAAACCTCGTAGTTCGGGAGAAATTGGTGAATTAATTTGACAAAAGCCTTAAGGTCTTTTGTTATCAAAGGGAGAAAATTCAACCTAAACCACAATCCACCATGTGAGGAGAGCTTCAACATACTAGTGAGGGATCCACCCTATAATAAGTATGGAAGACTTATAGTCCAATCACTAAGGATAAGGTGAGGTTTACATCAACCACTATGATAACTCAAACCTAATAGCTAACGTTTATGAAAAGCTTTGGCTAAGGTGGATATTGGAACCACAAAAATCACTTGAAGTGAGTTGTATTAACAAGTTAGAAGTATTCACAAAATGAAGTCAAAGTTGACTTAAGATTCAATTCAAAATAAGTATTATGAAAGGAGTTTGAAAAATCAAAGGCATAATGCCTAGGTTTCTAATTTGAAAGAAAAC
Organism: Lathyrus oleraceus; assembly: GCF_024323335.1. Classification (NCBI taxonomy): domain Eukaryota; kingdom Viridiplantae; phylum Streptophyta; class Magnoliopsida; order Fabales; family Fabaceae; genus Lathyrus; species Lathyrus oleraceus. The sequence goes on from NC_066581.1 coordinate 183,314,253, forward strand.
GTCAATGTTTGCACAAAATGAGTTTGGCTTGGGTTAGAGTGGAGATAAGAAGAGAAGGGCTAGGTCCTAAACATGAAAAGAAGAGAGAAGAGAAATAAAACCCTTGGAGTTCCTTTCTTGAGATCATAAAGATGATCCAAGATGCTCCTTTCCTTTGGACTTGGCAAGCAATAAGCAATTAACTCAAGCAATCAAGCAAATATTCAATCAAGCTCTTAGGATCTTCCAAATGGACTTGTCTTTCTCTTAACTTGGATGCTCATGACAATGGTCCTTCTAATTGGCTCAAGTTTGGCATCCCTATCACACAAGAACAAACAAATCAAAAAGTTCCACAATGCAATAAAAAGAATGGACAAGAGTGAGTTTAGTATTAGAGGTCCTTTCAATTCAACTTTCAAGATTAAGCATTCTAAAGGCATGAGGCCTAGTTGCTCTTCAACCATTTTAGCATTCTAAAGGCATGAGGCCTAGTTGCTCTTGAGACTCCATTTAGCATAGGTAAGGTCCTAATTCTAAGTCTTTTCTCCTTTTTGCATTGGGTTCACAAAAACAAAACAAGCACAAGGCAATAATGTATTTACACAATAATGTGCTCAAGTGAGCAAAAGGCAAATGGCATAAACATAAACATGAGCTCAAGTGAGCAAAAGGAAAAGACAATATGAATAATGAGCAAGAAATTAAATTGCATTAAAGTAAATTGCAAGAATTAAATGCTTGAATTAAAAGTTAGTAATGAGTAGTTAGTGTTCCATAAGGCAATTTAGCGCTATGTTAAGCAATCGTAAGTGGACTAATGTAGTAGTCACACCTATCTGAGGCCAGTCAATAAAACTATAGGCAAATAAACACAAGTTAGAGATCATGACTAGTAAGCCAAGTTTCTACAACTTGCCATGCCAAAAGAAAAGAAGAATGACCTTGTATGGATTTCAGGTTCTTTGCTTAACCAAGAAGCAACCTATCTTGGACACAAAGAAATTCACTTGATCTTTTGATCAAGTTGAATTTGATTTGGATCAAAGAAGGTTAAGTCTCTCATATGTCAAGGCTAACCACAAATCATTAACTCATTGGTCAAAAGAAAAAGAAGAAGATGAAGATGGAAATGAAATGAGCCAAGATGAGAAATCAAATAACATAACAAAAACACATTGATCAAACATGAATGGAATCAACATCAATCAATGGTAAACAGAAGTGAAATGAAGACTAGAAGTCAAGAAATGTCAAACATATTTTTGGTATTTTTTGGAATTAAAATAATACATAAAATAAAATGAACAAATAAAGTCAAACTTCAAATCCAATTCAAATCAACTTGGATAAGTCCAATTGGATCATCATAAGTCTAGCATGGTCAAACAAAGTTTGACAAATTTTCTCAACATTTTTTGAAAACAGAAACTATTTTTAAACAATTAAAACATGGAGAAAAATAACATATATAAACTAAAATCTCAAATAAATCTCAAACCAATTAAGAAATTGATGAGAATATTTTTCATAGACTTATCATCATTCATACATGTTAAGAAAATATTTTTGGCATTTTTGAATATCAAAAAGTATTTTAAATGAATTAAAAATAATCAGAAATGAAATAATTCACAAAAAATATTAAATGGAATCACAAAAATAATTAAAAATTATTTTATGAAACTAGAATTTAAGAGAATTTTTTTGCAATTGGTCCCATATTTTTGAAAATAAATGGATTAAAAGAAATTAAAATAGAAAATAAGAAATTAGAAAAAACCACAAGCGTCTGATCAGAGCTCATTAATTGACGTGGCTGATCAGACAACTCTCAAGCGCGCGCTCATTGTGTTCCTTGGTCAAACGTGTGGTATGCAGCATTAAATGAAGTCATAGCAATGCAAGTCTAGGATTAAATCTGGGAATCAACATCCAACGACCATGGTTCAGACGCGTGGGGACGATGGTGGAAACCACCGTCTTCTCCGGTGAGAAGGCACAGTCCGACCACCAATTGCAGGTTTTGAAACCTCAACTAAAACACGCGATCCATATACCAAATGAAAGATGGGGTGATGTACATCACCCCTGTGACCTTAGTTTTTGCTCAAAATTCTTATGGAAGAAGAAATCAGAGGTTGAAAAACTAGGTGTTCAATCTGAAGTTCACCAATTCACAAAATTAAAGCCACCAATGACTTGCCTCTCACATGAGGACTTCAGAAATGCAAACCAACACAAGCAATACACAATAATCAGTGAGATTCAAAGCAAAACAGTTAGGGTGTAAACCTTTGTAGAGCAGCTTTTATGAGCACAATTCAACCAATCCTTTGCTTACAGCTTGATCCTGATGCTTGGTATGAGAGCTAGGCTTAGGAATTAGTGATGATAATCAACTGATGTTGTTGAAAATCACACTTGAAAATGAAAAGTGAAAATGCAAATTCCTTTGGTGAGAGGTTGGGGAATCGATTCAGCAGGGGTTCAGGCGCCTTCAGGTTGCCAATTGAATGAAATGATGCTTCTATTTATAGCCACAACTGATGCAATGAGGTGAGTAAACTTGTGTGCATGTGAATTGGGTCCTACATGCATGGGATTGTACAAGCGCATGTGAGGCCCAAAACCAATTGTAAATGCAAGCTGAAATGATTATGAGATGGTTTGGACGTGCAGTTTGCAAGGCAATGGCTTATGCTTGAAGATTTAACATGAAATGCATAATTGATCACAATTGTTCTCCTCTTCGAAAGTCCAATTTGGAAAATCCAAACATAGGCATGTGAGTAATGGTTGGAAAGGTCTTGACATAAGGAACAAAAGTTACTTTGAACAAAAATCCATTTAGAGTTTGGAAAATTGTGAAAAGTGGCCATGAAGTTCAAGGTACAAAACATGTATTTGAAAAAATTGCCAAAAAGGACCAACTTCAAGCCCTTCTGTTTCAATTATGCAAGCCTCAAATGGAAAAACCTCCAACATAAAAGTTGTAGATAATTTCAAGAAAATCCATTTGGACTTAAATTTTTCATCATTTGGATTTTTAATATGAAAGTTATGGGCACTTGAAGTTGGACTTTTTCAAGATTCAATGGCTTTGGTCCAAAGTGACCTATAATGTTTTGTATTATCATATGTACGCATTTTAGGATTATGAAATTTTGTCCAACATAACAATTTAAGTATACATCTTAAACTTTCCAATTCACTTGGTCTCACCTAAAAATCATAAAAAATGGAGGAGTTAGGTCCTTGGGAAATTGACCCAAAATTAGGGTTTCAGTCAAAATGACCTATAATGTTTTGAAATGAATGATGACCTTCCAAATTTCAAATGGATTTTTGATGAACATGAAAGTGGTTCATATGGTTCTTAAGAACATTTTTGCTCTTGGGGTTATCATAATTTGACAAACACATAATAGGTTAGGTCTCAGTGGATTTCAATTTAGTCAGATGAATTGACTGGTCAACTTCTCAAGTCCAAACTTCAAAACTTGATGAATGAATGATTGAGGATACTCACATAGGCTCATATATTCATAAAGTGATGAATTAAATAACTTCCATTTATTGAATTTGATCATAGGTTGAGGTTGCTTCATGAGCAAGGCACAATCAATGCATAGTTGAATTAGGGTTTCCTTGGGAATCAATCCTCAAGCCCTTTGGTTTATCTTGATCAAATTGACAAATTGAGATACCTGGGAGGCATATATGATGATTTAGAGCTTTGGGAACCATTTTCATGCTTGCTTTCATCTTCATCTGGCCACTTCAATGGGCATAGGGGCCTCCTAGGAGCCTTGGGTCACATGACTGCTTGAGCTTCAAAAACAAACAAGTTAGTGACATATTTTTGTGCTTTTGGTTAGTAAACAAAATAAGAAAAGAAATAATATACAATTCAAGCATGCTTGATGGTCTCAAACCAACTCACACAAGTCCTAACCCTAGGGTAAAGGAGCCAAGATGCTATGATCCTTGAGGCAAATGCAAATGAGCAATGATATAATGCCATGAATGATCTTAGGGTCAAAATTAGGGTCTTAGAGATGCCCCTATTTAAGGTCATTCTAGTCGGAGATATGAAGGTTAAAATCTTTGTCTCGACGAGGTAGAATGAGCTTAAATAATAACAAAGAGACGAATTTTAGTCCCTAAGAGACCTCATGATGCAAATGTATGTATGCAAAAGTTAATACTCCGTGGAGATATATGTCCACAAAGAAAAAGAAATTAGGAGAAACTGAAAATCCAACGGAGTAATACACTCACTAGGGAGACGGAGACTCTGGGGGGAGAAAAAAGGGTAAGAATGCGTGAGCAGGTCACGACTTTGAAAACCTGCTGGGAGACACGAAAGGATTCCATGAAAATAATCAATGGAAAGACTCGAGCTGACGCAAAGATGCATGTATTGGGGAATATGCCAATACAACAAAACTATCCACAAAGGATACTTCGGATAAAATTCCGGACTCATGCGGGGATGTCCATAAAGGACTCAGCTGAGGGAAAAACAAGTAAGGTATTACCAGTTACTGGGTAATAAGCTCAAAGAGACATGTGATCCAAAACACCGGTACAAGGGTGAAAGAACAACACGCTCAGGGAGAAAGAATATCTAAGACCGGTATAAGGGTGAGAGATATCAATCATCCAAACATCTGAGGAAAACCTAAAAGGTATGTTTCAACTCAGGAAAATCTGACTCCGCAGAGGACAAAAAGTCATAATAGGGAGCAGACGGAAGGAACACCAAGGATACCGGTTACTGGGCATATAATAGGCGACCAACCGGGCGTGAATTGGGGAATATTTCCAAGACACTCATCATCTGAAAAGGAGGGCTAAAAAAGCAAACTCGATTACAGGATGGACATTCAATTCCACAAGGAAATACGAATCTTACTCGACTGGGGAAGAAAAAGACTTCGACTGATGAGCGCATGAGATATATTATCTATTACCGTCAGAACATAGATAACATACTCGCATGGAAGGCTATCCACAAACGGTTACTGGGTTAATAAAGGATAAATTGACCGAAAAGAAAGGACATCAGGATACCGGGCGCGAAAGACAAAACTTTCTTGAGCACAAGGTCACCTTCTCTGAACACACGAGGCTTGACCTTCTTATCAAAGGCTTTCTTCATCCTTTGCTGATATAACTAACCATGGCACATGGCAGTTAATCTCTTCTCTTCAATCAGGTTCAATTGGTCATAACGACTCTGAACCCATTCAGCCTCAGTCAACTTGGCTTCCATCAAGACTCTCATTGATGGGATCTCAACCTCCACGGGGAGCACAACCTCCATGCCATAAACAAGAGAGAAAGGGGTTGCCCCTGTTGAAGTGCAGACAAATGTACGATAGCCATGCAAGGCAAATGGCAGCATCTCGTGCCAATCTTTGTACGTAACAACCATCTTCTGAATAATCTTCTTGATGTTCTTGTTAGCAGCTTCAACAGCCCCATTCATCTTGGGTCTATAAGGAGAAGAATTATGATGTGCAATCTTGAACTCGCTACACAGCTCTTTCATCATCTTGTTGTTCAAGTTAGATCCATTATCAGTAATGATCTTGTCTGGCACACCATAACGGCATATGAGTTGATTCTTGATAAACTTCACAACCACCTGCCTGGTCACATTTGCATACGATGCCGCTTCAACCCATTTGGTGAAGTAATCAATGGCTACGAGAATAAATCTGTGACCATTCGACGCCTTTGGCTCTATCATGTCAATTCCCCACATAGAGAAAGGTCATGGTGATGAAATAACATTCAGAAGTGTCGGGGGAATATGAATCTTATCCGCATAAATCTGACACTTGTGGCATTTCTTCACATATTTGCAGCAGTCAGACTCCATTGTCAGCCATTAGTAGCCTGCTCTCAACATCTTCTTTGCCATGGCATGTCCATTGGAATGAGTACCAAATGAACCCTCATGGACTTCAATCATCAATAGGTCTGCTTCGTGTTTATCCACGCATCTGAGAAGAACCATGTCAAAATTCCTCTTATAAAGCACATCACCATTGAGGTAGAAACTGCCAGATGTTCTCCTCAAAGTCTTCTTATCTTTAACAGATGCCCCAGGCGGGTAAGTCTGACTTTGAAGAAAGCATTTGATATCATAATACCATGGCTTATCATCTTTGATCTCTTCAACTGCAAATACATGAGCTGGTCTATCCAAGCGCATCACAGTGATATTGGGGACTTCCTTCCAGAATTTCACCACAATCATCGAAGCAAGTGTAGCAAGAGCATCTGCCATCAGATTCTCATCTCGAGGAATATGATCGAAGTCAACCTCAGTAAAGAACATTGAAATCCTCCTCGCATAATCTCTATATGGGATGAGGACAGGCTGATTCGTCTCCCATTCACCCTTTATCTGATTAATAACAAGGGCCGAATCACCATAAACATCAAGATGTTTGATCCTAAGATCAATACACTCTTCCAAACCCATAATACAAGCCTCATATTCCGCCATATTATTCGTGCATTTGAAAGTTAGCCTTGCTGTAAAAGGAAAATGTGTGCCCTGGGGAGTAATAATCACTGCCCCAATACCATTTCCATACTGATTAACAGCGCCATCGAAAACCATACCCCATCGGGAACCGGGCTCTGGCCCTTCATCGAGCGTAGGCTCATCGCAATCTTTCATTTTTGAATACAGAATCTCCTCATCAGGGAAGTCGTACTTAACCGATCGATAATCCTCAATTGGTTGATGTGCCAAGTGGTCAGCCAAGATACTACCTTTAATAGCTTTATGAGCTCGATACTCAATGTCATACTCAGACAACAACATCTGCCAACGGGCAATTCTCCCAGTTAAAGCAGGTTTCTCAAAGATATACTTGATTGGATCCATTTTGGATATCAACCAAGTTGTATGATTTAACATATACTGGTGCAAACGCTTAGCGTCCCAAGCCAAAGCACAACATGTTTTCTCAAGCATCGAGTATCGAGACTCACAATCAGTGAACTTCTTACTCAGATAGTATATAGCATACTCTTTCTTCCCTGATTCATCTTGCTGACCCAGTACACAACCCATAGAGTCCTCAAGAACAGTCAAGTACATAATCAAGGGTCTCCCTTCCACAGGCGGAGACAGAATCAGAGGCTCGGACAAATACTCTTTAATACTGTCAAAGGCTTTCTGGCAATCCTTGGTCCAATCATGATGCTGATCTTTCCGGAGGAGCTTGAATATTGGCGCACATGTGGCAGTCATATGGGATATAAATCTGGAAATATAATTCAAGCGACCAAGAAAACCTCAGACTTGCTTCTCAGTTTTGGGCACAGGCATCTCTTGTATTGCTTTGACCTTGGCAGGATCAACTTCAATACCTCTTTCACTGACAATAAAGCCCAATAACTTGCCGGAACGGACTCCAAATGTACACTTGTTCGGATTCAGACGGAGTTTGTACTTCCTCAAACGCTGAAAAAGCTTCAACATGTTCAACTTCCATTCTCGACTTCGCAATCATATCATCAACATATACCTCGATCTCCTTGTGCATCATATCATGAAACAAGGTAGTCATAACACGTTTATACGTGGCTCCGGCGTTCTTCAAACCGAAGGGCATCACTCGATAACAGAATGTTCCCCAAGGTGTGATGAATGTTGTCTTCTCCATATCCTCAGGTGCCATTTTAATCTGGTTATAACCGAAAAATCCATCCATAAATGAGAAGACATTGAATTTAGCTATATTATCTACCAACATATCAATGTGTGGTAGAGGAAAACCATCTTTTGGACTAGCTTTATTCAAGTCTCTATAGTCCACACACATTCGGACTTTTCCATCTTTCTTAGGCACTGGCACAATATTGGCCACCCATTGAGGATATGTAGAAGTCACCAGAAACCCCACATCAATTTGCTTCTGAACTTCTTATTTAATCTTCACTACCATATCAGGATGAGTTCTTCTGAGCTTCTGCTTCACAGGCACGCACTCAGGCTTCAAAGGCAGGAAATGTTGCACGATATCTGTATCTAGACCAGGCATGTCTTCATATGACCAGGCAAAGACGTTGACATACTCTCGTAGCAACTCGATCAACCCCTTCTTCACAAACTCTTCCAGGAGTGCCTCAATCTTCACCTCGCGAACACAATCTTCAGACCCCAAGTTGACTGTTTCCAGATTTTCAAGATGTGGCTGAAGGATCTCCTCTTCGTGCTTAAGTAGACGAGTGATCTCATCAGGAATCTCTTCAACATCATCTTCTTCGGCCACAAATACAGGGAACTCAAAGTTGGGAGATGGTGTTGGATCATTATGTTCAATGGGTTTGATCAACCTGCATAATGATTTTGGATATAAAAGAGATTTTAAAATTCAAGCAAGGAAAATCATTATGCAGATGAAAAGATTGATTTTATTCTATTTTTAGGGTTTTATGGTGATCACCAATTTCATGCAAAAGCAAAAAGTGAAAATAATTTGGAAAAACAAACATTTAACATGTAATTATTGAATGAATATCACTGTATTAATGTGCCAACAATGTCATCACTTCTCCTTTTAGAATGGGAGAAGGGTTTTTAAACAAAAGTGAACACATTACGTGGACTTATGGACAGCTGTTGGAATATCAACAACGACCCAATTATTGCAGACTCCTCTAGGGATGACAAAGTTGCCAGAATCTTCCTCTGCATCATCTTCCACTATAACAGCAGCCTCCTGGTCTTCAACCGTGTGGATGAAACCTCCACTCTGGAACAAGCCACACTCATTGAAAGTGCCTGAAGAGTACCCTATGCCAGCCCGGGATTTATTGTTTTCCAGCTTAATCATTTGTCCTAAACCAGTAGTTGCGCCATGCTCAATGGCCAACTTCGCATCATTGTAGGACGCAAATGAAGAAGATCCTTTCCTTAAAGGCTCAACAATAAATAAGGCTTGGACTTGAGTCCCAACCTCATCCTCAGCATCTATATAAGAAAAAGAAGACAAATGGCTTACCAAGAGAGCCTTCTCTCCCCCTACCACCACCAACTTCTTGTTCTTAACGAACTTTAACTTTTGGTGTAGGGTGGATGTCACGGCGCCTGCCTCGTGAATCCATGGTCTGCCAAGCAAGCAACTATATGATGGGTGAATATCCATAACCTAGAAAGTGATCTGGAAATCACTTGGTCCTATCTTGATTGGGAGCTCAACCTCGCCAATCATAGTTTTCCTGGATCCATCAAAAGACTTGACTACCACTCCACTCTGCCTCATGGGAGGCCCCTGGTAAGAAAGTTTGGCCAGAGTGGATTTTGGCAACACATTTAGTGATGATCCTGTGTCTACCAGCACATTAGACAAGGCATCATCCTTACAGTTCATTGAAATGTGTAGTGCCAAATTATGGTCTTTTCCCTCCTCGGGGAGATCAGCATCGCAAAAGCTCAAGTTGTTACAAGCAGTTATGTTTGCAACAATGCTATCAAATTGTTCTATTATGACATCGTGATCCACGTATGCCACGTCCAACACCCTCTGCAAAGCCTCGTGGTGTGGCTCAGAGTTCATCAACAAAGATAGGATGGATATCTTTGACAGAGTTTGAAGCAGCTGATCGACAACATTATACTCACTCCTCTTGATGAGCCTTAGCATCTCATCACAGTCCTCTCTCAAAATGCCATTCTGGCCAACAGGGACAAGATTTTTAGCAACGACGGAAGGTCTATCAACAACAAGTGTCGGATTCAGAGAAGAAGAAGAAGTACCCACAGGGGTGGCAGAATTATCAACAACATCAGTTCTTCTCGAGACGTCTACATGGGGTTTCGGCGGCGCCGAAAAAACACGACCACTGTGGGTCACACCACTAACGTCAGAAATACTTGTAACAGAAGTGGAGGGCAAAGGCACCTCCTTCCCATCTTCCAATGCAACCACATTATATCTATAGGGAACAACTCTATCTGAGGAGTACGGGACAGGGCCCGCTAGCTTGATAACGAGAGTAGGGGAAACCTTCTTCTTGCTACCATCATATCTGACGACAACAAGTTCAGGTATTATGAATACAGGTGATATAACATTAACTTCATCCTCATCACGATTATGAAGTATCTCGATCACACCCTGATCCAGCATCTCTTGGATGTCCTTCCTGACCTGGCAACATCCTCTCTCATTGATAGTGCAAACACGACAGCTGTCATGGTCATGCTCGTAATGACTGTATTCACATAACAGTCTATGCATCTCAACCAACGATTGTCTGATATGGCTGACATATCGGACTTTATACTTGCCAGGGAAACCCTGAACCATATTAACAGTGGATTTCCCATGCTCGGGCAATGGGTTCTTCTTAACATTAGGACCTACGTCCTCAAAAAACAATAACCCGCTTCTAACAAGGTCTTGCACCTTGGTCTTCAGAGGATAACAGTTCTCCATATCATGTCCGGGAGCACCGGAATGATAAACACAGTGAAGCTCGGGCTTGTACCACCATTAAGGATTAGTCGGTACAACGGGTGGGTCACGTGGAGTGATCAGCTTTCGGTCTATCAATGAAGGATAGAGCTCTGCATAAGTCATTGGAATAGGATCAAAAGTGACCCTCTTCCTATCATAGCTAGTGCTGGTATTGTTATTGTTTCGAGGCTGGTAGGCCTGTAGTTGCGGACGATGCTGTTGCTGTTGATATTGTTGATGTTGCTGTTGCTGATGCTGATAATGTTGATTTTCCTTGAAGGAAGGTGTTATATGAGCCACCTGGTGCTGGTTACTGGCAGGGCGCACAGTCTTCCTCTTCACAGAGGGTCTTATTTTTGGATGGGAAGACACGACATGTGCCTCTCCCTCTTTCTTCTTTGCAAAAGCCCCATAGCGCTTTACTGAAGAGCCTTCATCTCTGGTCAGGCGTCCTTCCCTGACTCCTTCCTCTAGTCGCATCCCCATGTTCACCATCTCGGTGAAGTCAGAGGGAGCGCTAGCAATCATCCGCTCGTAGTAGAACGAGCTCAAGGTCTTCAGAAAGATCTTGGTCATTTCCTTCTCTTCGAGAGGGGGCACAATCTGTGCAGCCAATTCACGCCACCTCTGGGCGTACTCCTTGAACGTTTCCTTCTCCTTCTGGGACATAGCCCTCAGTTGGTCCCTATCGGGAGCCATATCAATGTTGTACTTGTATTGCTTGACGAAAGCTTCGCCAAGGTCGTTGAAGGAGCGGATGTTCGCACTATCCAGACCCATATACCATCTGTGTGCGGCACTGGACAGGCTATCCTGGAAATAATGGATGAGGAGTTGATCATTGTCAGTCTGAGTTGACATCTTGCGTGCGTACATCACAAGATGGCTGAGAGGGCAAGTGTTCCCCTTGTACGTTTCAAAGTCAGGCACTTTGAACTTGATGGGAATCTTGACATTTGGCACGAGGCACAACTCAACAACAGATTTACCGAAGAGGTCTTTCCCTCTTAGAGTCTTCAGTTCCTTGCGTAGCTCAAGGAATTGGTCATTCATAGCATCCATTTTCTCATAAACATCTGGGCCCTCAGACGACTCAGAATGATAAATGGTGTCGTCGACTCTCAGCAACGTGTGCACAACGGGAGGTGGCACAGCAAGGACCGGGCTAGATGCTGGCAGAGAAGCAAAGGTAGGGGCGAGACCCTCTGGCACAAACTTCGCGGGCATCCCCCAGGGAAACCCGGTTGGCATAGCAGACAGAGCGAAGTGAGCAGTGGCGGCTGGCACAGTAGAGGAAGCTACCTCTGAGATGACCGTCCTCTGGGGAGGAGTTGCAGGCGTTGGAGAAGACTGACTTTGGGTGGCCAGGAATGACTCCATCAGGGAAGTCAACCTAGCCACTTCCTCTTTAAGTTCTCTGTTCTCTTGTTCAAGGGGATCCACCAGCTTTGAAGAATTGGCTCTGGTGTTGTACCGGTGCATCAACTTGTCTTCAAAATAAATGAAGAACACAGAGTTAGACCACTGATCAAGAAGCCCTGAACAAAACCTGCTTATGCACATGATGCATGCAATGCTTGTGCATATGATTTTATTTTTATTTTGAGGAACTTTTAGAGATCTATTTGCAAATATTTGGAAAATATTAATCTTTTAGACATATAATGGAAAAATCATATCAATAATATATGGAAAATTTTTTACACCGAAGAAGTACAGTCTTGGTAACCAAATACAATACAAGAGAGAAGGAAAATTAACATCCTATGGAACCCTAGAAACAATCGTCCAAAGCTCTCGAGACCGGAAGATAAGCTGCACGAAGCCTCTTCACCTCTCTCTCATAGGCTGTCTCCATATCTGCCTTCTCTTTGACGAGTTGATCATACTTCCTCTTCCAAAACCTAGATGATTGAGGAAGAAGAGAAGTAACCACATCATCAGGCTCGTCAATAATCTGATGCTCCAGAAATTCTATCACAGCATCTTTATCTCTGAGTTGCTGAAGTAGCTCCTCTCGCTCACGGACCCAAGCACACGGTCGGTCTTCATCTCTCAACTCCTCTACTCCTTGATTAGGGAGGGTTGAATGCCCAACCATAACCATATGTGTAGGTCTCGGATAATCATAGGGCATGCGGTACTCAGAAGCTCTCTTCCTCACCCATGAGGTGTAGGGTTCCAAAGCAATACAATTCTTCGGACCAAGCTCTTTCCTTCCCTTCCTATGAATCTTGCGCCAAGCGCGGACCATTCTGCCCTTCAAGTTCTGGGGATCTTTACCCTCTTGAAAGAACACACCTTCCAACAGAATGTTGTTAGGTTTATCCTTTAAGGGGAACCCAAGCTGACGGCGAGCTAAAGCAGGGTTGTAGTTAATTCCACCACATGTACCGAGAAGAGGCACATTGGAGAACTCACCACAAGAGTCAATAATCTACACACCATCATACACACGGTTATACCAAAAGATATCATCATTAGTGAGAGACATAATTCTCGTAGACCACCGTAGACATCCTTTGTTTTCCTTGAAGGCGAGCGTTTGTGGCAAGTGCGAAATAAACCACTTGTACAACAGAGGCAAACAGCACACAATGGTACCACCACCCTTTGCATTCCTCATATGCAAAGAGAAATAAGTGTCACCCAACAGAGTCGGAACGGGATTAAGAGTAGAGAAAATCCTAATGACGTTCACATCCACAAAATTGTCGATGTTGGGGAATAACACTAGCCCATAGATGAGAAGTACAAATATGGCCTCAAAGGCGTCCTCACTCATGGCCTTCCCAAACAAAGTAGCTTGAGCAATGAGGAAATCAGATGGAAGACCTTGAATTCCACCTTTGGTAGTCATATGAGCACCAATATCAGATACATCTATGTGCAACAAATCAGCAATCTCTTGGGAAGAAGGAACTCTCTCCAAGCCACTGAACGACAACTGATCTAGGATAGGTATACCCACAAGATAGGCATACTCCTCAAGCGTAGGCAAAAGCTGGAAATCCGGAAAAGTGAAGCAACGGTACAAGGGATCATAGAACTGCACCAACACACTCATCAAACCTTCATCCACCTAAGTAGCAAGAATAGATAGAAGCTTCCCATGGCGAGCTTTGAACTCCAAGGGATCTAATACATAGGATGTCAAACTCCTTAACTCTTTCAAGTCGGGTTGTCTGAAACTGTACTTCTTCGTATTCCTTCTTTGCTTATCCATGTCTGAAAATTTGCAAATAGACCTCTTAAGTTCCTTGAAAATTTTCTCATTGTTGATGATATGGATGTGTATGAATGCATGAATGCATGGATGCAACAACCACACTCAAGGATCAAGCAAATCACACCACACAAAGGTCACGGGATGGATCAAGTCATCCTTAATATCAATCATCCATTTTGGTGGATTATGGTTTACACCTTATCAACACCCAAGTTCCATTGATATTAAGGATATACAAAAACGGATCAACCGCGAATCAAGGGTTTGTTGCAAGTCACGAGCATGGAGTCTCGGTTAAGAACCACCCAAAGGGAGTGTACTATGGTTAAACCTGACAATTATGTTCTAAAAGAGGTTCCCATAGTCATAATCCCATCTTTCGGATATTACCGGATAAACGACTACTCGTATTCCAAAAATATCCTCAAGAGAGACTCTTATGAATGTAGTATCGCGTAACAATCGTATCAAATCTTACACTTGAACGACCTTCGCACTACGTCCTTAAATAGGCCAAGATGGGCTAGGTAATCTAAGGTCATTGGCTTCTAAGGCATATATTGGAAATAGTAATGCCTAACCACGACTACTCGTGTGACATTATTGATCCCAACATAACCTCCACCAAGTGAATGGGCTTGCAAGTCAACTTGCTAAAGAATAACTCCACACAAGTCAACAAGACTATGTCATTCTCCTATCATAACTGCACTCGAGTTCGGGCATAGAACTCATCTCACAAGTGACCACCAAGCACACAAGCAATTGAGCATATCAAGCAATTCATACATTACAAACAATATAGTCATCCCAAATTTGCATAAAAATATGTCACAAATAATATAAACATACAATACAACAAAGGAAAAAAGTAGTCTAAACCCACTAGGAAGTGTAAGGATCCCCGGCAGAGTCGCCACTTTTCTGTAGCGGGGTATTCGTTACCTTTAGATTTATTGACCAAATCAAAAGTAAATCATACAATTCGAGTCGCCACCGCACTTCTATTTATCCAAAGGAAAGGTTAGAAAGCGAACAAAAACCGAGAAGTTTTATCAAATCAAAAACTAATAAAAATGTCAGAGATCTGGGTAAGGGGGTTGGTTATGCAATGAGAAGGTTTTAAGCACCCAACACATCCTTAGTACTCTAAGGGAGCCCTTCTTGCAAATGTTGTATGGTAGGTTGGTATTTGTGAAAATATTTGTGCAAACATGATTGGGGAGATGAGAGAAGAATATACAAATTATTTACAATTTTGTTATTTGAATGGATAAACCCATTGCCTCGTACCATCACAAAGGTAGGATCAAAACCTCGTAGTTCGGGGTAAAAATCTCAAAATAAGTTGGTGAATTGATTTGACAAAAGCCTTAAGATCTTTTGATATCAAAGGGAGAAAGCTCAACCTAAACCACAATCCACCATGTGAGGAGAGCTTCAACATACTAGTGAGGGATCCACCCTATAATAAGCATGGAAGACTTATAGTCCAATCACTAAGGATAAGTGAGGTTTACATCAACCAATATGATAACTCAAACCTAATAGCTAACGTTTATGAAAAGCTTTGGCTAAGGTGGCTATTGTAACCACAAAAATCACTTGAAGTGAGTTGTATTTACAAGTTAGAAGTATTCACAAAATGAAGTCAAGTTGACTTAAGATTCAATTCAAAATAAGTATTATGAAAGGAGTTTGAAAAATCAAAGGCATAATGCCTAGGTTTCTAATTTGAAAGCAAATGTCAATGTTTGCACAAAATGAGTTTGGCTTGGGTTAGAGTGGAGAGAAGAAGAGAAAGGCTAGGTCCTAAACATGCAAAGATGAGAGAAGAGAAATAAAACTCTTGGAGTTCCTTTCTTTAGATCATAAAGATGATCCAAGATGCTCCTTTCCTTTGGACTTAGCAAGCAATAAGCAATTAACTCAAGCAATCAAGCAAATATTCAATCAAGCTCCTAGGATCTTCCAAATGGATTTGTCTTTCTCTTAACTTGGATGCTCATGACAATGGTCCTTCTAATTGGCTCAAGTTTGGCATCCCTATCACACAAGAACAAACAAATCAAAAAGTTCCACAATGCAATAAAAAGAATGGACAAGAGTGAGTTTAGAATTAGAGGTCCTTTCAATTCAACTTTCAAGATTAAGCATTCTAAAGACACGAGGCCTAGTTGCTCTTCAACCATTTTAGCATTCTAAAGGCATGAGGCCTAGTTGCTCTTCAGACTCCATTCAACAAGGCAATAATGTATTTACACAATAATATGCTCAAGTGAGCAAAAGGCAAATGGCATAAACATAAACATGAGCTCAAGTGAGCAAAAGGAAAAGACAATATGAATAATGAGCAAGAAATTAAATTGCATTAAAGTAAATTGCAATAATTAAATGCTTGAATTAAAAGTTAGTAATTAGTAGTTAGTGTTAGTGTGCCATAAGGCAATTTAACGCTATGTTAAGCAATCGTAAGTGGACTAATGTAGTAGTCACACCTATCTGAGGCCGGTCATTAAAACTATAGGCAAATAAACACAAGTTAGAGATCATGACTAGTAAGCCAAGCTCCTACAACTTGCCATGCCAAAAGAAAAGAAGAATGACCTTGTATGGATTTCAGGTTCTTTGCTTAACCAAGAAGCAACCTATCTTGGGCACAAAGCAATTCACTTGATCTTTTGATCAAGTTGAATTTGATTTGGATCAAAGGAGGTTAAGCCTCTCATATGTCAAGGCTAACCATAAATCATTAACTCATTGGTCAAAAGAAAAAGAAGAAGATGAAGATGGAAATGAAATGAACCAAGATAAGAAATCAAATGACATCACCAAAACACATTGATGAAACATGAATGGAATCAACATCAATCAATGGTAAACAGAAGTGAAATGAAGACTAGAAGTCAAGAAATGTCAAACATATTTTTGGTATTTTTTGGAATTAAAATAATAAATAAAATAAAATGAACAAATAAAGGTCAAACTTCAAATCCAATTCAAATCAACTTGGATAAGTCCAATTGGATCATCATAAGTCTAGCATGGTCAAACAAAGTTTGACAAATTTTCTCAACATTTTTTGAAAACATAAACTATTTTTAAACAATTAAAAAATGGAGAAAAATAACATATATGAAATTAAATGGGTTAAAAGAAATTAAAACAGAAAATAAGAAATTAGAAAAAACCATAAGCGTCTGATCAGAGCTCATTAATTGACGTGGCTGATCAGACAGCTCTCAAGCGCGCACTCATTGTGTTCCTTGGTCAAACGCGTGGTATGCAGCATTAAATGAAGTCATAACAATGCAAGGCTAGGATTAAATCTGGGAATCAACATCCAACGACCATGGTTCAGACGCGTGGGGATGGTGGTGGAAACCACTGTCTTCTTCGGTGAGGAGGCACAGTCCGGCCACCAATTGCAGGTTTTGAAACCTCAACTAAGAGACGCGATCCATATACCAAATGAAAGCTGGGGTGATGTACATCACCCCTGTGACCTTAGTTTTTGCTCAAGATTCTTATGGAAGAAGAAATCTGAGGTTGAAAAACTAGGTGTTCAATCTGAAATTCACCAATTCACAAAATTAAAGCCACCAATGGCTTGCCTCTCACATGAGGACTTTAGAAATGCAAACCAACACAAGCAATGCACAATAATCAGTGAGATTTGAAGCAAAACAGTTAGGGTGTAAACCTTTGTAGAGCAGCTTTTATGAGCATAATTCAACAAATTCTTTGCTTGCAGCTTGATCCTGATGCTTGGTATGAGAGCTAGGCTTAGGAATTAGTGATGATAATCAACTGATGTTGTTGAAAATCACACTTGAAAATGAAAAGTGAAAATGCAAATTCCTTTGGTGAGAGGTTGTGGAATCAATTCAGCAGGGGTTCAGGTGCCTTCAGGTTACCAATTGAATGAAATGATGCTTCTATTTATAGCCACAGCTGATGCAAAGAGGTGAGTAAACTTGTGTGCATGTGAATTAGGTCCTCCATGCATGGGCCTGTACAGGCGCATGTGAGGCCCAAAACCAATTGCAAATGCAAGCTGAAATGATTATGAGATGGTTTGGACGTGCAGTTTTCAAGGCAATGGCTTATGCATGAAGATTTAACATGAAATGCATAATTGATCACAATTGTTCTCCTTTTCGAAAGTCCCATTTGGAAAATCCAAACATAGGCATGTGAGTAATGGTTGGAAAGGTATTTACATAAGGAACAAAAGTTATGTTGAAAAAAATCCATTTAGAGTTTGGAAAATTACGAAAACTGGCCATGAAGTTCAAGGTACAAAACATGTATTTGAAAAAATTGCCAAAAATGACCAACTTCAAGCCCTTCTGTTTCAATGATGCAAGAATCAAATGGAAAAACCTCCAACATAAAAGTTGTATATATTTTCAAGACAATCAATTTGGACTTAAATGTTGTATAATTTGGATATTTAATGAGAAAGTTATGGGCACTTGAAGTTGGACTTTTTCAAGATTCAATGGCTTTGGTCCAAAGTGACCTATAATGTTTTGTATTATCACATGTACTTATTTTAGGATTATGAAATTTTGTCCAACATAAAAATTTAAGTAGACATCTTAAACTTTCCAATGCACTTGGTCTCACCTCAAAATCATAAAAAATGAAGGAGTTAGGTCCTTGAGAAATTGACCCAAAATTAGGGTTTTAGTCAAAATGACCTATAATGTTTTGAAATGAATGATGACCTTAAAAGTTTCAAATGGATTTTTGATAAACACGAAAGTTGTTCATATGGTTATTAAGAACATTGTTTATCTTAGGATCATCATCATTTGACAAACACATCAAAAGTTAGGTGTCAGTGGATTTCAATTTAGTAAGATGAATTGACTGGTCAACTTCTCAAGTCCAAACTTCAAAACTTGATGAATGAATGATTGAGGATACTAACATAGGCTCATATATTCATAAAGTGATGAATAAAATAACTTACCTTGATTGAATTTGATCATAGGTTGAGGTTGCTTCATGAGCAAGGCACGGTCAATGCACAGTTGAATTAGGGTTTCCTTGGGAATCAATCCTCAAGCCCTTTGGTTTATCTTGATAAAATTGACAAATTGAGATACTTGGGAGGCATATATGATTATTGAGAGCTTTGGGAACCATTGTCATGCTTGCTTTCATCTTCATTTGGCCACTTCAATGGGCATAGGGGCCTCCTAGGAGCCTTGGGTCACATGACTGCTTGAGCTTCAAAAACAAACAAGTTAGTGACATATTTTTGTACTTTTGGTTAGTAAACAAAATAAGAAAAGCAATAATATAAAATTCAAGCATGCTTGATGGTCTCAAACCAACTCACACAAGTCCCAACCCTAGGGTAAATGAGCAAAGATGCTATGATCCTCGAGGCAAATGCAAATGAGCAATGATATAATGCCATGAGGGATCTTAGGGTCAAAATTAGGGTCTTACAGTTACAACATGGGAAGAACTGAAGAACATTTTCTTATCCCGATATTTTCCGCCGAGCAAAACTGCTATGCTGAGAGCTCAAATCAATGGATTTCGATAAAAAGATGTAGAATCTCTCTACGATGCGTGGGAGAGATACAAAGACATGATGAGGATATGTCCACATCACGGTCTCAAAGACTGGGTGATCATTCACACATTTTACAATGGGCTTCTGTATAACACAATACTGACAGTAGACGCTGCCGCAGGCGGTGCACTTATGGACAAGCCATACAACAAAGCCTATCAACTCATTGAAAACATGGCCCAAAACCATTGCCAATGGGGAGGTGAAAGAACTCCAGTAGAAAAGTCCCAAACAAAGAGTGGAATGTATGAAATCAGTAGCCTTGACCATGTCCATGCCAAGGTAGATGCCCTTGTTCAAAAGTTAGACAACTTGACCATACCACCCGCAGCCACCGTGGTTGTCGTAACTCCAAACTGTGAGTTATGTGGAAACCATGGACACACTGCATAAGAATGTTAGATATTAGCCGGAGTCCCAACCGATCAAGTGAATTACGCACAAGGAAATCCTTATTTGAATACCTATAACCCAGGCTGGAAAAACCATCCTAATTTTTCGTATAAGAATAACAACGCTCTGTATGCACCTGGCCAAGCACCAGCTATTCCGCCTGGATACCAAAAGCCAGCTAATAATGCTCCTAACATGCCTAGGAAGTCAAATCTCGAACTAATGATGGAAAACTTCATAGCTACCCAAGCTCAGACAAACAAAGACTTCTTGAACCAAAACATACATACTAGCGAGCAACTTAAACAACTAGCGAGCAAAGTAGACGCCTTAGCCACTCACAATAAAATGCTTGAAACACATATTTCACAAGTGGCTCAACAACAAGCATCTACAGCCGCTCCAGCTGGAACATTTCCTGGACAACCGCAACCTAATCCAAAAGGACATGCAAATGCCGTTATACTGAGGAGTGGAAAAGAAATAGACGGACTCATAGATCTAAGACTCCAAAACCCTGCCATGTACCAAAAACCAGACAAAACCTCAACTGAGCAGGTAAGTGAACCAAAGGAAATAGAAGATAATACCCGAGAGGCCGAAGAGAAAGAAAAACCCTATGTGCCTCCACCTCCTTATAAACCACCCATTCTGTATCCTCAAAGACTCGCAAGTTCTAAATCTGCAAGTCAATTTAGGAAATTTGTTGAACTTCTGAAGCAACTAAACATTACAATTCCCTTTACATAAACCATCACACAAATGCCCTCATATGACAAAATTCTTAAGGAGATCCTATCCAATAAGAAAAAGATTGAGGATAACGAAACAATTACACTTACTGCTGAGTGTAGCGTAATAATCCAGAATAACATGCCTCCCAAACTAAAAGACCCAGGTAGTTTTTCCATACCCTGTGTCATTGGAAAATTTGTCATACACAAAGCTCTATGTGATCTAGGAGCCAACATTAGTGTAATGCCCTTAACCATATGTAAAAGGCTCAATATGGGAGAATTAAGACCGACCAAGATGTCTGTTCAATTAGCTGACCGCTTAATCAAATATCCTGTCGGTATACTAGAGAATGTCCCTGTACGTGTAGGACAATTTTACATTCCTACAGACTTCATAATCATGGACATCAAAGAAGATGCCAGTACACCTATTATATTAGGAATGCCATTCTTAGCTACCGTCGGAGCCATAATAGACGTAAAAAGAGGTAAGCTAACATTCGAAGTTGGAGAGGAAAAGGTTGAATTCATCTTAACACAATTCTTACAAGCGCCAGCCATAGACGATACTTGTTATCTACTTGATGTCATAGACGAGTGCGTGAGAGAGATGGAGATGCAAGAAACCACATACTCTAATATAATGAAAATCCAAATCCCTCCAATCTTTGAAGACGATAATTGGCATGAACCATACCAAAACGAAAGTCTAAGCAAATGCTTAGCACTTACACCCAACCACATGCCATGCCCAAAGAAACTTGCCTTGGAATTAAAAGCACTACCAAATAACCTAAGATACGAATTCCTAGACACTGAACTAAAAATACCAGTAATAGTCAACGCTGACTTGGGACAGATGGAAACTAAAAAGTTACTAGATGTCTTAAGAAAATATCCAACTGTGTTAGGATACAACATCGCCGACCTAAAAGGAATAGGTCCTTCTATCTGTATGCACCGCATTATGCTGGAGGAAGATTGTAAAACCTCTAGAGAACACCAGAGAAGGATCAATCCAATCTTAATTACAGTAGTCAAGGATGAAGTAAAGAAGTTACTAAATGCTGGAATCATATACCCGATCTCCGATAGTCAATGGGTTAGCCCCGTTCATGTAGTACCCAAAAAAAAGGGTGTTATAGTTGTTAAGAATGAGAAGGGCGAATCTATAGCACAAAGAGTTGTGACCGGAAGTAGAATGTGCATCGATTATAGAAAACTAAACAAAGCCACTCGGAAAGATCATTTTCCTCTACCCTTCATTGATCAAATGCTTGAACGATTGGCTAAGCATTCTCACTTCTGCTATCTAGACGGTTATTCAGGATTCTTTCAGATTCCAATCCATCCTGACGATCAAGAAAAGACAACCTTCACATGCCCTTATGGTACATTCGCTTACCGACGAATGCCATTTGGATTATGCAACGCTCCCGCAACATTCCAAAGATGCATGATGGCAATCTTCGCTGATTTTATAGACGACATTATGGAAGTCTTTATGGACGACTTTTCTATTTATGGGCAGAGTTTCGAAGGATGTCTATCAAACCTTGAAATGGTACTCGAAAGATGCGTAAAGGTAAATCTCGTTTTGAACTAGGAGAAATGCCATTTCATGGTCCAACAAGGAATAGTGTTAGGTCACGTAGTATCTGATAAAGGAATTGAAGTAGACAAAGCTAAGATCGAAATCATAGAGAACCTTCAACCTCCGAAAACCGTACGGGAAATACGAAGCTTTTTAGGACACGCCGGTTTCTACCGACGTTTTATCAAAGATTTCTCGAAAATTACCAAGCCACTTACGGGTTTATTAATGAAAGACGCCAATTTTATCTTTGATGAAAAATGTTTAACATCGTTCAACCAATTAAAAACATCTTTAATCATTGCACCCATAATGCAACCACCTGACTGGAGATTACCTTTCGACATCATATGTGATGCAAGTGATTACGCCGTAGGCGCAGTACTGGGACAAAGAAAGGATAAGAAACTTCATGCTATCTACTACGCAAGTAGAACACTAGATCCATCCCAAATGAACTACGCCACCACTGAAAAGGGACTTTTAGCCGTCGTGTTCGCCTTGGACAAATTCCGTTCCTACCTAGTAAGGGCAAAAATTATTATCTATACTGACCACGCCGCTATTAGATATCAGCTAAGTAAGAAGGATGCCAAACCAAGACTTTTAAGATGGATCCTACTCTTACAAGAATTTGACTTAGAGATAAAAGATAAGAAATGTACTGAAAACGTAGTAGTGGACCACTTATCACGAATCGAAGGGAATAAACCTGAACAAATTCCAATCAATGACGATTTCCCTTACGAACGACTCATAGCCCAAATGGAAAGCGACATGTCTGAATTAACAATAAATGATACCGAAATAGAAGACTCCGTGGAAGAAATTCATGCAAATGCAACTCTGCCATGGTATGCTGATTTTGTCAACTACCTAGCTGTTGGAGTACTTCCACCGGACCTATCTTACCAATAAAAGAAGACATTCTTTTATGATCTAAAACAATACTACTGGGATGAACCTCTGCTTTTCAAAAGAGGTATCGACGGTATTTTCCGTCGATGTGTTCCTGAGGATGAAATAAATGACATAATCTCTCATTGCCATTCCGCTCCCTATGGTGGGCACGCAAGTACCTCAAAGACCTGTACTAAGATCCTACAATCAGGCCTCTTTTGTCCTACTCTATGGAAAGATATCCATAATGCGGTTATAAATTGCGACCGGTGCCAACGCACTGGTAACATCTCAAGACGCGATGAAATGCCACAAACAGGAATCTTAGAAGTGAAAGTCTTCGATGTATGGGGGATTGACTTCATGGGACCATTCCCATCTTCTTTTGGTAATAAGTACATACTCGTTGTTGTCGATTATGTTTCAAAATGGATCGAGGCTGTAGCTTCTCCGACAAATGAACCACGAGTAGTGATTAAGTTGTTCAAGAACATCATCTTTCCTAGATTCGGTGTGCCAAAACTAGTAGTTAGTGACGGTGGCTCCCATTTCATATCAAACATCTTTGGAAAACTTCTTTTGAAGTATGGAGTCCGACACCGTGTAGCAACACCTTATCACCCACAAACTAGTGGGCAAGTCGAAGTTTCGAATCGAGAGATCAAACAAATTCTAGAAAAAACTGTCGGAATATCCAGAAAAGACTGGTCATCTAAACTAAACGAAGCTTTGTGGGCCTATGGGACAACTTACAAAACCCTAATAGGGACCACACCCTTTAAATTAGTCTACGGTAAATCATGTCATCTCCCTGTGGAATTAGAACACAAAGCTTACTGGGAAATTAAGACCCTAAATATAAATTATACTTCCACAGGTGAGAAACGAATTTTGGACATTCATGAATTGGAAGAACTTCGACTAGACGCCTATGAGAATGCCAGGATATACAAAGAGCAAACCAAAAGATGGCACGACAAACGTATATCTAGGAAAGAGTTTAATGTCAGCGACATAGTACTACTATTTAATTCGAGACTTAAACTTTTTCCGGGAAAACTTAAATCTAGGTGGTCAGGCCCTTTCGAAATCACTAAAGTCCTCAAAAGCGGTGCGATAGAAATCAAAGGTCAGAATAGTGAACCATTTATGGTAAACGGACAACGATTAAAACATTATCATAATATTGACAATAGAGACTATTCAAATAGTCTAAGACTTATAAAGCTGCTTGCTCAACCACAAAACTAGTACATCGCAACGTAACTGTCGAACTTACGACATTAAACAAAGTGCTTAGTGGGAGACAACCCGCCTTTTCTTTTATTTGTTATCTTTGTTACTAAGTATTTTTCTTCTTTGACTTTCATTTGTATTTTTGCTCCCCTTCCTTGATTCTATGCAGTAATACTTGTTGCTTCTAGTTACTAACTTAGAAACATTGGATACTGATTAACAGACGAATTTATAACTAGTTAGTTACTAACTTTCATCATGCAACCAATAGACACAATTTTCAGAGGCAGAGTTCAGAGAAGGCGTTATGATTATTTAGCTCGGAAGGATATGGCTTTGTCCATATATTATGATGGACCTAACATGGATAAGTTAGGTGTCCGAGACATCATCTTGTTTATGTTTAACCAGTTAGGATGGGAGAATGCTGCTATTAAGAGATGGTTTGTCACTTACCGTGAACTTACCATAGAATTCCTTAGCTCCCTAGTTTACAACCCCGAGCATGGTTACAGACTTAACAAATGGTTGATTTCCTTTAGGCTATTTAGCATGGACTTCACTTATAACCGTAGAAACCTTGCTGACCTCCTAGGATTTCCTAGTGGCCCATTTGTTTTCACTACCCGCCAGGAGGAATTAATCGATGACATCGACCTAGAGTACTTTTGGGGTAGTTTAACTAGAGATTACCACCCTAACCCCAACGAGATGCACTCCCAAATGATCCATAACCCTGCTATCCGCTACTTCCATAAAATACTAGCTCACACCCTGTTTGGTAAGGAAGAGAACAACACCATAGTGTCACGAGATGAACTTTTCATCTTATTCTGTGTCGACCAAGGTCGACATGTCAATGTTGTGACATTTATGAGGGAGAGATTCATTCACCTTGCAAAGAACAATCACACCCCAATCTTAATAGGTGGCCTAGTAACCATGATAGCTGATGCCATTGAACTTAGACGCCCACTTTACGAGCATGTACCGTTTGGACACATCCGACCCATGGACATTGAATTTTGCTTTAACTGTAGAATCATAGGCAACCTTGGGCCGAATAATTTTGATTACCTCATTAATAACGAAGTTGTCCGACTATTTACCCTGCCTAACCATGAGAGAACAAGTGTTCATAACCGCAATAATTGGCTTTATGATTTAGATGAACACCCAATTGATCCACCTTCACCTCCTGAGACACCGCCTATATATGAGTATTTCAATGACCCTATCCATGTTGATGAATCTGACCCTGAAACACCTCCAAACTACTATAACATAGATGAAGCAGAACTTCCATCCTATGCAGATAATCTTGCCATGCTTCTTACCCGTCTGAATGATTTCCATGCTGACATCACAACTGTGAAAAAAGAGATAAAGATCATGCGCCTTGATATCTTAGGCCTAATGGATGTAGCCGTCGAGCAGTTTGATCATTTGAACCAGGCTGTAGCTGCATTGGGACAGAACCGTGGCTGATTTCACTGACCACTGATCTCTCTTGCTCACACTAAGCAATGAGGACACTGCTATGTTTTGTGTGGGGAGGGAGCACATTTTATTGCTTCTATTTATTGCTCTTTTATCGTTATTATTTCTTATATTACATTTAATTTTAATCTTTTAATTTAATAACACTGCTATTTATTTATTTATGCTTCTATATTTATTTATTTATGCTTCTATATTTATTTATTTATGCTTTTAAATTCAATTTCTCAGTCATTATATTATACAGAGTATTAAACTGCTGCAACATTTAATGAGAAAATTTGCAAACAAGCGTGTGACGACCGTCACATATAGTGTGACGCCCATCTCACAGACGTGACGACCGTCGCGGATCCACCACGCTCGTCACACACCATGCAGATGACCATTACGCATAGCTGACCGTTGCAAACGATCGTTACACACCCGTTACGCGTGACGACCGTCACCCCCCTGTGACGACCGTCACGAAACCAGAGAGCACGCCTATAAATACAGGCGCACTTCCTCTCTTCTTCCTCATCAATCATCCTACTCACACCACTCTTCTCTCCATTATTCAACTCTTTATATCCTTTTAAGCGAGAAGCGTGTAACTCACGATATTCATCCTCCCACCGACACCTATAATTTCATAAACCTCACCAATGGCCCGTCAAGAGAGAGCAGCTCCTGACCTCTCCACCGTCGTATTCAGAAATGGAGAAGTCGGCGAGCGCCAAAGAGACAACTACCTCAAATTCTATCAACGTTCAGTCCAAGCAACGAGGTATGTTGATAACGATGTCTGACGGAGCTGGGACTTCTGGACGGCGTGGGTTGGATGCTGATAAACTCCGGTTTGACACAGCTTTGCACCACACCGCAACCGACATACAAGGCGCTGAACTTGGAATTCCTGAGTTCCTTCTCCTACATTACCCCCCTGGCGCAACTCAGTTTCTCACCGGAGTCGCCACATTCAGAATGTTCGGTACCGAGTATTCCCTAAACCAAACTTAGATAGCGCGATGCTTGGTTTCCGACATGGAGAGGGAGTTCGTTGTTGTATCCCTGACGAATGGTCAGAGATAGCATTTGGAGTATGGCACAGCCTGACCAACATGAACGCCACAAGCTGGGATACGCTCAACGCAACTTACATTCACAACCCAGCTATTAGATATTTCCACCGAGTCCTGGGGCACACGGTTTTTGGAAGAGTCAGCAATCACAAGGTAAACTCCAAGGAACTCTTCCTTCTTCACTGTGTGTTCACCCTGGTCGCGTTCAATGTCACTCCATTCCTATTATCCAACATTCAGGCCGCTTGCATGAGAGGCAGCCAGGCGTTCTGTTTTAGGGGAATCATCACCTCCATAGCACTAGGCCTGAATCTAGGGGATAGGCTCGCCGACTTGCCAGCCGAGTTCCTCGACATCGACTATTGTCGTGCTTCACACCTGATCAAGGCTAA
This sequence comes from Lathyrus oleraceus, assembly GCF_024323335.1. NCBI lineage: Eukaryota > Viridiplantae > Streptophyta > Magnoliopsida > Fabales > Fabaceae > Lathyrus > Lathyrus oleraceus. Next base: position 183,341,369 of record NC_066581.1, read on the forward strand.
AGACAACGAGAAGTATCATCCTATGGTTAGAAACAAGATAGTCCGAAGCATCATCATGCCCAACAGGAACCGTACAGATTCGCAGAATATGGCAAATTGGATTTTTGATCTGAACGCCCCTGAAGCAAATGAAGGAGATCCTAATAATGGAGCATATGAAGTCGAGGAAGAACTTGACCGAGGCATGCCACAGCCACCTCCGGAGTACGCTGCGAAGATATCTTCCCGAGGCCAGCAAAGAAACGAGCGACAACCCACCACCATGGAAAACATCTACGCTGAGATGTTGCAACACAACCAGAGGATGGAAGAACGCCAGACGGAAATGATGCAAGCAATCCAACAGATACAACGGGATCAACATGACTATGCAAACTGGCACGACCAGGGGATGGCGGAGCTTTCAGACCAGATGAGTGCCCTGACATATCGCGTAGATGCCATCCAGGAGTACACTCAGCATGTGGGATTGGACCCTACCCAGCGAGGAAGAGGTGAGGGTGCACGAGCAAGAGTCAGAGCACGCAGAGGCCAACAGCATGACGACGAGTAGCGATCTTCTTGATTCTTTTCTTTTTCTTTATATTGTCGCATTGAGGATAATGCTTTGTTTAAATATGGGAGGAAATCCCTATCTTTCCTTTACTTGTTTCTATTTTTAGCCAATACAAAAAAAATTGTTTGTCCTTATTAAATCGTTACCATCATTCAATCATTTATACATAATTTGGCATAACAAAATTTTTTCCTTAAAATTAAATGCATACCCTACGAGTATATAGGTTGTCTTACAGAGGTTCTGTTAGGAAACTGAGAAAAATCTAACAAGATTGATACCGTCCCGACACCTTAGATCCCTCACTTCTGCGAGATCAGTTTGAATACCCATTATACCGATACCTTAAGTCTCCGTTCTAGATTAACCCCTAGTAGTTTATACTAGCAGTCAGCACCGTCTCAAGCACAAACCACGTGAAGAGCCGATGAATATAAGTGTTTGATGCCTACGAACTAAAGAAAATCCTTCATACTTTTGCTATCAGGAAATTGATAAATGAACCATACAAACGGTTGCAAGATATACAAAAGGAAGGAACATAAATACCCAGTTGGTTGGTTCAGAGGTACCTGGTACTGGACTCGGTAGGGAGAACTACGGTTCGATCCCCCACAACCTTCAAAAAGGGGATATATAAATGGGTACCACACTAGTGTACCAGACCCCGTGCTAAGTAAAGGATCAAAGTCACTAACCGGCTACTTCACTAAGTGCGTGCGAAGGCAAAGGGCTTAATGTGATTGCGCTAGAATGAAACCGGGTGAAATAGGAACGAGAGACACTAGGTTGAGCTATAATAGCATGATTCGAACTGGCTTGTACAAAGGAGAGGTCTACGTTAATGCATTTTGCTTGTGTCGTCACTGTATCTTTAGTGTTTTACTTGAGTATCTACCGTCTTAACAAAGTACCCAACAACCACGTACGAATTGGAAATGTATTCACGTTTAATTAGTGTTTTAAAAAATTTCATTTGCTTGAGGACAAGCAAAGATTCAAGTTTAGGGGAGTTTGATAACGCGAAAATACATCATATACTTGCCTTGATTTACACTCAAAGATCATACCACTTTAGTTTATATTCCGATTATTCTGCAAGTATTCGAGTTATTTTTGCAGGTATTTCAATCTCCAAGCATAAATGAGCAAAATGTAGAAACGGAAAAAAAAGAAGAAGAAACAGATGAGAAAACATCAGAAACACAGAAAACATAAGAACGCAGAAATTGCTGATGTGACGACCGTCACAAGGTGTATGATGACAGGCACGCCCAGCCTGTGACGACCGTCACAGGCCCATGACGAGCGTCACACGACCAGAATTCACGCCTTGAAGCAGTCAACAGAAGCGTGCAAAACGTGTCTATATTCTCGCAACAGAACCACTTTCCCGTGGATTTCTCAATCAACTGAGTCATTCCTTGTTTTCCTCAACTGCCATGACCTACCAAGAGATATAAAAAGGACAGAAGTTGGAAAAAAGGGGACGTCTACTCTCCCTCTGCAATTTATATTTTCTACAGCATTATAGCTTTTTAGTGTTATTTTTCCTTCAGCAACATTTGTTTTCCCTTTCTGAAAGTATGTTACCATTCAGTTTAGAATTTCCGTTTTCCCTTTTCCTTTCCGTTTTTAAGTTAGCCAAAGTAGTAGTTTCCTACACTAGGGAACTACTACACTTTATTTAATTTAGTAAGCAATTGTATCGAAGAAGCAGAATCCTACCGACCTGTGGAGGACTGCTCAAGTACTCTAAGATTCGACGTACTCTGTTAATCCGATTGCCAGGTTTTTATTCAATTATTATTATTATTATTGCTCTGTTATTATAATTATGTTTGCTGCATTGTTAATTTATTTATGCTCGTCTGTGTTTGCGTTATTTAACATGTCCGACTAAACTATCGGTATCGGCATGTAACAATTTAATTAGATGGGATTTAATAATAATCGGTGAAAAACTCTTTTTCTCAAACAATCTTTTCGGCTGCGGTTTTTAATTTGAATTTAATTAACTTTGTCACAAAAGTGAGAAGCAATTTAGTACGATTTTGCCATGAGAGTGGGAAATTAACTAAGGTGAGAACCAACAATCGTGAGAGCGTGAGGCTCGAGCTGGATAGTAAAAACTAGGCATTGATTTTAAAAACAGCGAGAGCACTTTAAAAGCAATTAGAACTTATTTATTTTCAAAAAGTATTTTTAACTTCAAATGGGACAGCGAAAGCGTACATTTTGACTTAAAGTTATAGGCTGAATCAACAATCACGAGAGTGTGAGATAAAGCCTTTTAAATAAGTATTTTCTACTGAAAGATATTTGGTATTTGAACTATACACCGGTGACTTATCGAATCCCTGACGATTAATGCGTTGCATACTGATTCCTTCTATTAATATTTTCTTAAAACTTAACTTCCCTTAGATTTAATTTTCTGCAACTAAACTTCTAAAAATTATTCCCTTAGCTAAACATAATAACGTCGGTAGCATTAGTTTGACCATCGGTCCTTGTGGATTCGATATCTTTTAAAACTAAAATGACTAGACTGTGCACTTGCAGTCAAGTACCCGATAGACTATATTCTATATACAGTCACGACACGTATCACCAAGCTGAGGTGTCCAATAGAGAAATAAAGAAAATCTTAGAGAAAATAACATCTACTTCAAGAAAGGATTAGTCTCTCAAGCTTGATGAAGCTTTGTGGGCGTATCGTATCGCCGACAAAGCTCCAATTGGCCTTACCCCTTTTCAGATGGTTTATGGGAAAGCTTGTCATCTTCCAATGGAATTAGAGCACAAAGCGTTATGGGCATTGAAGTTTTTAAACTTTGATCCCAAGTTATCCAGAGAAATGAGGAAGTTACAGTTGCATGAGATTGATGAACTGAGAATTTAATCCAATGATTCCAATAAGCTCTACAAGCAGAATGTTCAGAGGTATCGTGACAAGAAAATTATCAGAAAAAATTCAAACTCGGGCAGATGATATTATTGTTCAATTCAAGATTGAAACTATTTCCGGGTAAATTAAAGTCCAAATGGTCGGGTCATTTCCAAATCAAAGAAGTGAAGCATTATTGAGCAATCGTGTTGGAAGATCTCGTTTCGAAAGAAAGTTGGACAGTGAATGGTCAAAGGTTGAAAATATACCTTGGTGGTGAGATTGATCGGTTGACAACAACATTTCCTCTTGGCGGTCCTTGAAGTCACCATAGAACCGTCAAGTTAATTGACGTTAAACAAGCGCTTATTGGGGGGAAACCCAATTTTATAAGTTTTTTTAGCTTTCTAGTAGTAGTATAGGTATGTCAGGGTGAAAATCATGCCATTTGAGGCATTTTTTAAATTTTGCACTTATTTGCATGCGCTAAGTGCGGTCTGACTGAGCTAAGCGCAGTCTGGGACTTTAAAAAAATTAATTTGTTGAAGGTGCTAAGCGCGATGTTTTGTGTAACGCCTCTAACTTATTTAATTATTTTTATTTAATTATAGTATTTTATGAATTATTTGATAATTTATTTAAGTGATGTTGGTGTATTTTTTTAGTGTTTTATGATGTTTTAGAGTATTCGAGGGTCTTTTAATAGTTTAATAATTATTAAAAAAATTGGGTCAGAGCGATAGATTTCATTTAATTATTTAAAAATAACGATAATAGTTATTTTAGGTTTATAATAATAATTATTTAATTATTTAAATAGAGCGTGAGACCTTATTTTAAAAATATATTTTTCTTTTAAAATCAAATAAATAATTTGAATAAATATTAAAGGTGTCACGCTTAATTAAATAATTATTTAATTTAATATTTATTTTATTTTATTTATCAATTAAATAAATATTTTGTTTGAGACTACATATTTGAGAATTAATCTTAATGTTTGATTAAACATTATATATATCGTGAGGGAGAGTGCGAGAGTGAGGGGAAAACTAAGGTTTGGGGGCATATCGCTAAACGACGCATCTGAGTCTGAGGAGACCATTTTGGGAGCGATCGTGAGACATCAATTTGGAGAGGGAGAAACATCAAGACCTTAAAAGCTCAATCAATAAGGTAGGGGGATTCTTGTTATATGGTGGGTTTTTAGGAAGTAGGGTGATGAGTGTTCCCTTCTCCTCTCATCAATTCCAAGGGTCTTTGACCCTATAAATCGTATGATTGATTTAGTATAATATGAAAGTGCATGTCTGTGATTGTTTTATTAAAAAGTATTGATCCTTGAACGTTTGATCAAATTGTATTTTTCCAAAACTCTTTTGGTCAATTCTATATGATAATATCCCACAAGTGTTTATAGGGATAATGATATGAATATAAGTTTTTTTTAGTGTTGAAGGCTAAATCGATCGTTTGTTTTACGATCTGTGTTCAAATAGGATAATCTAATTTTGTCACTTTTTGGTAATTCGATAATAGTATTGATATGGGTATTTTAATTGATAAAATAATTTTTGGGAAAATCTTTTTAAATTATTGAAACTAATGATTTTTAATAAAATATAAACTTTTTATGATCTGATGATAAATTTTATAAACTGAATAACTTTTCCAGAAAAATATAATTATAATTTGGTCAATTAGTGATTCGACGTGTGTTCAAATGAGATAATCCCTTTTGGTCAACCTTTGTCCTTTTTGATCGTTAAACGCAATCCATTTTTCATAAAAATAACTTAATCGATAACTTTTTCTTGAAAAACTCTAAAATTAATCTTTTGGCGAAAATCATAACTTTTGCAAATTTGTCATTGTGAATTGTATGTTGTAAGAATTCGACATTGGGAGGCGGAAACATAGGAAATTTGAGGTAGGAGGGTTGGTTGCACGTATCAAAGGAGAAGTCGCGCTTCAGAGCGGTTCAACATAATTTTCGTATGTTTGGCGTCCGATGTCAAAATAACTCGTATTATATCTTTTCAGAAAGGGAATCATCCTAGGAGTCAAACTCACTACTAATCAGTGATTATTCATTTTTAAGCCGTTTAAGCTCGTTTAAGTTCCAAAAACAACACTTTCCTATTTTCTAAAATTTTAGCAATTTATCTTTTATTTGTTTTATTTATTTATTTTGTTTAAGATTAAAAGCCCATAAGACTCATTAGAGTTTCTTTGTTTTGTGTATTTAAAGACCTTTGGCAATGCCATAAGGATTAACCTTTAGATTATAATAAATTTCAGAGTTTTGTTTACTCTTTCTGGTGAATAATAATAATTTTTATAAATAAAGCTAATGATGTTATAAGTCTTTTTGTTGGAAAAGTAATGATGTTAGTCTTGATAACTTTAAATTTTTCGTAATAAAATTAAATTAAGTATAAACCTTTGATTTAATTAAATTAAATTCTTTTGAGGAATTAACAATGTTACGATGTTATTCTGGAGGACTATGACTGACATTTGGGTTCATACTTAGAACCTGTTATGGTGATAATGATGAAATGTCAATTTTCGATGAATATACAACCTTTGATGATGTTTGGGTTATTTTTTGTGGATGTTGGTTTGAATCCTTATAACATGTCATGCATTCATAATATTTCGGAGTTAGGTGAGACTTCAGTCTATTTTTGGGTGGCCTCAGATCCTATGGTGGGGATCGTTAGTCTATTTGAGGGATTATAGGTATGTCTCAAATCCTATGGTGGGGATCGTCACTTCAGTTGAGGGGCCAACGACTTTTAACGATGGTGGACGATATTAGTAACATACCTCTGATATTCATAAAACTTTGGTACCACATGCATTTAGGTGATGGAGTTGGTGAACATTAGTCTTGCATACATTGATGTGTCTTGTGATGAATGGTTGTTTCGATGTTGTGTTTTGTGTTTGTGATTGCATGATTATCATTCATGTTTAGAGTGAATTATCATTTCTCGATTATTATACTGTTTGCCGAAAATTTCACCATTACTATATGTAAGTATATGTTGGAGAATAGCCATCCAAGGCGCAGCGGAATTTAAAAATTTCTCCATTTAGTGATCCTTACGAATGGGCATGATCAGTGATAGAATTGTTACCTCTTGTGGCGATTCAAACTTTTGGTGCAGATCTCTGATAATGATCAAAACTTTTGATACAGATCCACGGGGCGATCACGAACGTTGAACGATGACAACGTCTCTACTCAGTCCACACGAACGGATTCCTTCAATCGCAGTGCTAGCTGTTATGAATGAAGGCTTTGAGTGAGAGAGAGATACGAAATTCCAACTCTTCAGTTGTGTTTTCTGTCTCAGTGAGAGTTACAATGCTTCTACCCAAGGGGTTCTATTTATAGAACCACTTGTGTGGGCTTCAAGCCAAAAAGCCCACTTAAGCGCATTTTGGCCCATATCTCATAATATGCCAAAATCACTTAAGTACTTGGTACCTTACCATATTTCGTATTCTAATTAAGTACACCGTACCTTACGATGTTCCTTAATTATTCTATCTCTCATCAATCCGTCCTTTGTGTGTGACCCTATAGGTTTTCGCGACGTTAGCAATTATATTAAATCACGCATTTAACATAATAAACAGTGAGCGGTATCTAGCAACACATCACTGCTACCCAAGTCACGAAAATGTCATGTGATCTGACAAAACCTCCTGTGATAATAATTATGTGTATAATTACCCCTTTGCCCTTATGTTTATATTGAATACAAGGTATAGACCGTGTCACCCTTGTCCAGTTCAATATTGGGCCCATAGACATTTATCCTGTTACGCAGGATTGGCAAATTCCATCTAGGACACTCATGTCCCTCAGCATGCTTCGTGGAGTACCCATCAACTGTCTTTATGGTTATCCAGTTACGGACAACGTTGGATCAACTATAAAGCACTCGACTCTACATCTAGGATCCATAGTGGTTTCAGGTCGAAGAGTGGTATACACTATTATCACCATGAGAATAACTTATGACACTTTGAATAACTTTCTATATAGTATTCTCATAGCGGGTCAATCCGGTATAAATATTACTCCTAATATTCATACCTATGTTTAAGACTTGATAACTCTTTATCCATGATCCATGAGATGTGATCATCAGTCTACAAACATAATAGTCTTAATGCTTTAATGTTATCCCACTTCACATTAAAGCTTGACTACGGATACTTTAAGAATAGTGTCCTTATGTTTAATGTGTTCTCATGATTAAGTCACACTTAATACATTAAACGGACTATCTATTCCAGGGACTTTATTAATCAACCATAATAAAGAAAATGCCTTTAAATAATTCGATACAAGTACCAAAAGTATTGGCCTCTAGGGCTTACAGCAACAGTATATTCTCACCCCTTTCTTGTTTGCTTGGTTTTGTGGTGTGTTTTTTACAGATGATTAGTAAGACTGAGGTTCGTTGTTGCAGTAAGATGACTATTGCCTCTCAGCAGACTTTTATCTTCTGTATATTCTAGTTTTCGAATAAGAATGTTATGATCTGTAACACTGGAGATAAGGGAGTTCGTTTGTATTACTTTGATTTGTCTATAATCAACTATTATGAGATTTTGATTATGATGTATTGATTCAGTTCTATTCAGACATGTTTTATGGTGTTTCTAAATAAATTTCCAATGTGCAAATTCTGTTGTTTTATGATTTATGAAGTATTTATGATAAAGTAACACCCTTTTCCTATTAATTTTATTTAAAATCTATTATTCGGGGTTTAGGGTGTTACATTTTGCGCAAAGCGCGGTCTGCGAGTGTAGTAAAAAAAATTAATTTTATCAGGCCTTCCCCAATTCACCCAAGGCCCATTTGTGTGAGAAACTCTTTCAAACCAAGAGTCCACACTCATTCACTCATTTACCTCATTCTTTCACATTTGAAACCCTAGCCCTCATTCTCTCTACTCACATTCTTAAACCTATTTCCATTTTTCTTAGTATCAATTCACAAGGTATTTACATTCATCCTCTCTGCATTAACTCACAAGGTATGTTCATGTTATTTTCGTATTCAATCATAAATTTTTCATATGGGTATGTTAAGTTTGGATTTTCAATTTGCATGTTAGATAATTGTCCCTTTGTGCTTGGTAATCCATGTTTAGGTTAAAATAAAATACAGAGCTGTTGAAATTATTTACTATGTGACTGTTAACTTTGTGAATAGTTGTGGTTAAGACTGTTTAGGTTGAGAAGCTTTGTGCAAATAGTGCACAAAAGCACGTTTTTGCGCTAGTCAGAGAATGTGGCGCTTAGTGTGCCTGTTGCTGCTCAATTTCATATTTGTGTACTTTTTGTGATGTTTAACATTGATGTGTTGTCGAGAGGGAGTGCATAAGGACTTTTTTTAGGGATTTGTATTTGTTTATGATGGGTTTGTGATGGTTTTTCTGATTTTTGCAGATGAGTCCTAAACTCGGCGCTTCCAAAAAGCAAAAGACAACTGTTGGATCATCCTCTACACAAAGACCCAGAGATGGTTCGTTTAACCATAACAAGTTTTTGGGGCCTGACCAAGAGTTTAGGTATAGAGATTTGGCTAACCGGAGTATTTAGTCAGAAAGGACATTTAATATCCATCCCGAGGGTCAGTTTAGAGATTGTTTAGCTCTTATTGAGGGACATAATTGGAAAAAGTTGATGACTCCACCAACCAGCTTGAACTACGAAATTGTCCGGGAGTTCTATGTTAATGTGATCCCCATTGAAGGTGTGCCTTACTCCTTCACGACCATGGTGATAGGAAGGCAAGTTTATTTTTCTAGGGATGCGATCAATGAATACATAGGCAACCCTCTCACCTTGGAAGATGATGAGTTGTGTTAGTATGCAAATAGGCTTTCCCGAGGAGATTGTAATTTTGAGCTGGTTAAGGATGTTTTGATGCTCCCAAGTAGGACTTATGTTACTAATGCTTTAGGGCATCCTACAAAATTCAATAGGTGGGATCTTAACACCGCTGCTCAGGTATTAATGACTCTGGTCCTTTACAATATAAGACCCATGAGTAATACTTCCTCTATTCCCATGGATACTGCCTATTTGTTATATTACATTATTGATGAGGGACAAGTTTATGTGGAAAGGATAATTGCTAATGAGATGAAAATGATCGCTTCAAGCGGTCATCATTTGGGTAACAGAACTCCTTCTGCATTAGCTTTTCCAGGTCTGATTATAGGATTGTGCCAAAAGGCCCGTGTTTCACTTCCATATATGGTTCATGAAACCATTGATGGTGAAGTAAATGACAGGTACATAGAGAGGCATTGTGTGCCAAGGTAAGCACGTGTTAGAAATGCACAGGCCCCTCCTGCTCAGTAACATGTTTTTGATGAGAGAGCTTCTTGTTCCTACACATGGGATATGTTTGAAGCTAACCAAATATCTTTCATGTTTATGCATGATTCTATGCATCAGCTGCAATTGCAGATCAGGGTGCCTCATATTAATCATAGCCTTGGTACTCGAGAGGAATTCTAGGCTCATGCTAATTGGCCCGAGGGAAGACCATTTCAACCAGAGGAAACAGTTGGTGTTGAAGTGGAGACAAATGGGAAACAGTTGAAGAAAAAAGTGAAGAAGGGGAAATAATGAGTGAATGATGATGGATAATCCTTTTGTGACGAATTTAGTTTTCTTTTATGTTTTATGTTGCATAGACAAATTTTGGTCCATCCTTTATATGGATGAGGATTTGTAGTACTTTGGTGGCATTATATGTCACCTTGAATTTTTGGACACTATAATTTTTGTGGTGGTTTTTGATTTAATAAATTTAAGTTGTTAGTTTAATTTGTGTAGTTTTTTATTATTATGTAGTTTAATTTAATTTCAAGTCATTGGAGTTTTTTTTAATTTTTTTGTGTGTGTTTCAAGTTTGATTGACTTGAAGAAACAAGGTTGTTGCTTCCATGATTGGTAGTGATGAATGCAAATATAATGGTAATGATAGTGCTTAAAAAGATGTACAAAGGTAAGGTACATGTTTATTGCTTTCTAAACCATAACATAAATATGAAACTTGTAATTTGTGAAAATAACATGTCATTCATTCTTTTCCAATTCTTGTTCATTTCTTGAATCACTTTATTTTATAGCTTAATTGTGAGGAGACCTTCCATTATACTATATGCACAGGAGACCAACAATGCTTGTTTTAACTCGGTTTTCTTATGTTTAATTTTGCATTTGAGCTGAATTGTGTAAAGCATGAAAATGATAAAAGGCAAAATTTTTATTTCGAGCACAACCACTTGACCAATAATAACCTACCCTACGAGTGAGCGAGAATTCATTAACCACTTTTAGCCTTTATGTCAGGATCCATATCGGTTTTTGAACTATGAAACTTGTGCATAAATAATTAGTTCATCACCGATTTTTGAATGGATTGTGAATTTCTTGAAACACTTGAACCATCAACCATAAATTATGGTTGAAATTTTATCCCTTTGCCTTAGAAAGTTTGGGAGCATTGTAGTTATAATGATTGGTTGTATTCAAGTTGGGGAGAAAAAGGTTGGTTGCTAAGTTGTTGAAAAAGAAAGAAAATTGTGAAAAAAGAGAAGAAATATAGAAAGTGCTTGAAAGAAAAAGTGGCAAACATTTTTGTGCTAACAATTGTGATCAATGGTATATCCCATGTGTAAAAGAAAAATGGTTAATGTAGTTGTAAAGAGAAAAAGAATGTGATTTTTGAATGCTCTCTTAGGTTTTGCAACTTTGTTTTAATTACCTTGAGAAATGACCCTTCTTTGTTAACCAAGACACATTACAACCCTTGAAGTCCTCTGTGATTTTATGCTTTTAATTTTAATTGCTTGGATGAATGCATAAGTTGACCTAGATGTTAGCAAGATTGTTGTGTGTGAGTCAAGTCCCTCATTTTTGCTCTTCATCACAAATTGAAGATGTGTGTTGGGTGTGATTCATATTTGAAATTGTGTTGTTTAAGAATGTTTGACATGTATTTTGTGGATAGAACTTGTTTCATGATCATGGTGTTGTTGTGGTATAGTGGTAAGCTTCACTTTGCTTGTACTTTTTGAATTTGAACCATGCATTTGTTTTCTTTTCTCAAATCTTGTTGACCTTGAAATTTTTGGAAGTTGCTCGTTTCCTTAGGTTTTTAAGACTCTTGTTTGAGGACAAACAAAGTTCTAAGTTGGGGAGAGTTTATAAGGGCCAAATTGTGTATATAATCAAGAGTATTTTGTTGCCCTTTTCACTTGGTTTAATTGGAATTTCATGGCAAAACCTTAACTTTAGTGTAGATAATTGGTTTTTAGTTTTATCGTGTAAATATTGTAGAGTTTGATCATATTTATTTAATTTTGTAGGTTTTCTTACATAGTTGAATCATTGGGCACTTAAAAGGAAAAAGAAAAGCTTCAAGGTGCATTTTTGGTGGAAATCAAGAATTTCAATTTGGGCTCAACGTGGTCAAAGCGTGCTTAGAGGTGGCCATGCAGGAGGTTTCACGCTCAGCACAGTCAAAGCACACTTAGAGGTGGCCAGACAGGAGGTCACGCCCTCAACGCGACGCTCAGTGCAGTTTGTGGCGGTTTGATCTTTTTTGCCACGTAGACGCACTAACCGAGATCTGATGGGACTTAGTGTGGTCTGCTTTTTCAGCCTAGTATTTATACTTTTGTACTTCATAGTTTTAGGGCACAACACTCATTTTGAGAGATAAAATACACCAGAAATAACAAAGGAACTTAGAATCAATTCTTTGTAGCATCAATCTTCGAATTTTCGACATTGATGCTTGTGAATCTCTTCATCTCTCTTATGATGCAAGCTACCATGATGTGTAGCTAAACCCCCTTTTGTCAAGATTAGATATAATTAATCTAAATAGTATGTATTTATTTTGATCCTTTGTATGTGAACTAGTTAATGATCAATATAGATAATTATCTTTGATTTTATGTATATTTGTGGTTTGAATCATTATTGAGAAATATCTTTCAATTGTTGACCTATGTTTTCATCTATCAAAGACCAAAGTCTAGACATAGATTTGGAGTTTGATATTCACTTGTATCAAGTTTTAATTTTATTGTATTGGTTAATAGGCTGAGAGATCGTGGTTTAAATTATATGATAAAAAAATCACAACATAGGTTAGACATAAGCGGTGTTGATGAGTGATACGTGATTATATTGATTATAAATGAAGTTCACATGCTAGATTAATCAAATACATATGAAATAGGCTAATGATATCTAATCTTGACATGCTTTTTAAACCGTTAAAGTCCAAATCCTTTATCGTTGTTACAAAATCTAGTGAGTGTTTCTTTTCACAATCAAAAACCCTTTGAAACCCTTACTTAAAACATTGTTAACTGTAGAGCGGCGGTGATATCGCACTAATTCCTGTGGAGACGATATAAAATACTTACCCACCGAAAACTATTTCAACAGTTTCTCAACAAACCCTTGGAGCAAGGTCAACTTTTTCTCATCTTGAGACAACATGTCTTTATAGTCGGCCTCCAAAGAACCTTTCTCCACCTACAAGGAATCAGGCTCCTCCTTGAGGTCTTTCAGCTTCTTCTCGAGCCCAAGAATCCTCTCATTGGTGAAAGTGAGGAGAGTCTGATATGTCACTTTAGCCTGGGAAAGTGTAAGTCTTAATTCATCTTCCTGCTGATCGGATGAGTCGGCTACCTCAAACAAGGCTCGCCCTAGAACAGAACTCCTCATGAAATATGTGCCCAGATGGTAAAGAGGTTTTGAGCACCTATGGTCTTGGCTTTTTCCATGTCTTCAGTAGCATTTAAGTGATCGTACAAATAGCCCAGACCATCAAAGCTCTTGTCTCTAAACTTAAATCCATCACTTCTTGAAGAAGGGATCCCACAATTTATCTAATTTCCCTCAAAATAAGCCACCAACCTCCATGTCAATATGGAAGGGATGGCCATCGCCCATCACAAATTTACCGACATATCCTTTGTTCTTATTCTTATGAGGTGATTTAGAGGTCCAATTGGAGGTCTGAGTAGCGATAGGGATCGACTTCACCATGGTGCCTTCTACATTCTTCCTCTTCTTTACGACCCGAGTTTGAACACCATCGGGATCACTATGAGGCACATGTTTGGTTTCTCCAAGACGATCCTTTTCTTGAGCCATTCAGGATTTCTTCTCAGCCACACCGAGGTTAGTCATCTTATCTGCACAAGTAAAAATAGAAGAAAGTAATAGCAAAAAGACGAAGCTAAAATCAACAGAATGAGATATGCAAAAGCGAATATACCAAGGAATTTAACTAGCTTGTCTGGGTCACTTTCATATTTGAAAAAATATTGTGCCCACATGGTCTAAAAGGTTTATATAAACTTGATTGCCTCTCTTTCAGTAGGTCTCAGTTTGTGTAGATCATATCCCATGAACGAAATAGGGTCACTGGTCTAATAAATAGGGAAATGTTAGGTACCATCTTCCTCGTAGATCACCTTCGAGAATTGAGAATTTCCCCCTTACCTAGAGGAATTTACCCTTCCAACCCTTGTAGTTTGAATTATAGAGGGAAAAGATAGCATGGACATGCACATGCATGACGTTAACTAAAACCTTTCCCTTTTATACTTCCCCCAAGACTCATAAAAAGAGAAAAAGATGCCAATGATATGCCTGATGTTGAACCCCCAACAAATAACTCAAATACCCGGGAAAAAACCCAACTGTTAGGATGAATCTTATTGGGGGAGACATTTATGGTTTTCAGAAGTTTGGATTGAAAAATAGTAAAGGAAATACCAAAACCAAAATCTTCAACTACATCAGAATAAAAGTAAAAGTATTCATTGGGTACCCTGGGAGGCTGACACATGAAAACTTTCTCCCCCGGGATACAAGGTTCAAAAATAATATCGGCCTCATTAGCGTTATTTTAAAATTCCAGTCGTTCACAGAAGTTGGCCATCCAATGATCACAGAGACACACCAAGTCGTAACTCAACACCTCGTTACTAAAAGAGCCTCCAGAAAGTTCCATTATTATCTCGAAGAAACCTAAGGAAGAAGAGATCAGGTTAATGTTACTATTCAGAGAAGCGCTATCAAAAACCGCCGAATAGCTCCCTCTCCATAAAATTCCAATCTACTCTTCTGGTGGCGCGTCTAGAGACTTCCATGCATTGTTTTCACAATGCATGCCTCTCAGTTGCGTCCTTAGCCGAAATAACCCTCCCACTCTCATCACACCCACAAATCATAACAATTATAATATAACAAGGAAGGAAAACAAGAAGAGAAGGAAAAGACAATCATCATACCTGGATGAAGTGTTGAAAGATGAATTCTAGAAAATGATTAAACTCAAATTTGTGAGACATAGAGAAAGGTTGAAGATCTCACAACGGTTTTTATAGCCTAAGACAACGGTTTTTTCAGATTTCACAACGATTTTCTTTCATTTTCGTAGGACGGAAATGTTGTAGTGAGACGAAATGCATTGTAAGGAATGAGGGATAAAAAAGGATGAAAAACATTATTTAAAGCTTACGTGTAAGGACACCAAAAGTATCATAGGGGAAAAGTCGAAAGCCTAGTGATAGGGGGCAATGATGACCTCTGAAACGATACATGTTCCAATGAAAGTAATAACAAGTCATCATGTCGCTTTCCAAGGCATTAAAGCCCAAGATTCCATAATAAATCGTGATGTGTCACTACAAGAGCTAAACGTGACTTGCACTCCTTCAGATGAGAAGGTACGGAGGATCAAAGAACATATCTCAGACTCCAACTGACCTACACTTCTTTAGGTGAGAAGGGAATGGGGATTAGAGGACACGTCGACGATACCGCTCTTAAGAGCTTAGCCCCTTTGGACCTCCCGACCTCACGCTTGGGGGCTTATGTACATCTCATATATTGTATCTTGAGTATTGGCAGTCATGGTGGCATTATCCTTAAACATTTCACCCTTGCGGGCCTCACACTTGGAAGTCTGTGTACACCCAAAATATTGTATCCCAGATATTGGCAGTCACGATGACACTACGCTTAAGCGTTTTTTCCATGCGGGCCTCACGCTTAAGGAACTTGTGTACATCCGGGATGCTATATCTCGGGTATTCGCGGCCAGGATGCGATTATCCTTAAGCGCTTCACCTTTCCGGGCTATGTGCGTCCCGAGTTTCTATCCTTAATAGTTATTGGTGCCTGTGTGTCACTATTGATGGTGCAGAACATAGTTTCCCCATGTAAGAATAATTCTAGTGGAGGAGCCGTAGTGCTTCAACTCATCATACCTTGACTCAATTATTTTTCTAAAATGGATTTCATCCATAATGTAGGTGTCCCCATATAGCAGTATTAAACATGAGAGCCATATTCACTTACGAAATATTTGTGGCATAATGTTGATTGCATGTCTACATCATTGTCTGATCAAGTAGCTACCTCCTAAATTTATGTTTTTCTCTATGTCTGATTGATCTAGTTATTCCAATTCCATGGATATAATGTTCATGGAAAAGCTAGTCAATCAATAATGTTGATAAAGTATCAAATCAATAATCATTAAGTCAACGATTCGTCCACTTTTTTAATTTACACCTTTTTCTAAACATCCTGCATTATATTAGTTTGCTACAAAATAGTTCATCAAGTAAAATAAATTTGGATGATAAGATTTTTATTTAAGAACACTTGCTTATTAATCACACGTAGTGTATCATATTAATTCGAATAAAAAAAAACTCATAATAACTACGTGTCTTACACTTCTTTTCTTCTAGTTGGATGTACTGTTCATCATTATATTATTTGAGTGGTAATAGTATATGCAAAAAAAAGAAGATATATTATATATGAAACACAATATCATTTGGATAGCGATTTCTCAAGCAAGTGTTATCTGATTGTGATTTTCATATTACTCTTTATTGAATGTGTACTATCTAAATAATCTATAGATGATACTTGCTTATAAATCATATGTTACATAATAGATATTCTTATATTTAAATAATTAAAGACACGTCAAAATAATATTTAGAATTTTCAGATTGATAAATAAAACAAAGTGCGTTTGGATGCATGGTTATTTGGATGTTTCATTCAAAGGTTATCCACACGATTCTTGATTTTGGCAACGGTTTTAGAGCGTTATCCAACATTACACATGAATTAGATGATGCTAGCACGCATAACACTTTGCTTGTGTTATTATAAACACACTTTATGTGACCCAAGTACTTTGCAGGCGGCATAGTGATTATTAGTAACACAAACCATATAATAAAAAAGACGAAGATTCAACTCATTTGATATAAAAGAAATCCATTAAATTATTGTACTATATTAAAAATAATAATAAAATAGAGATTATAAGACATTAACAAACTAACTAACTTATACAAAAAAATTCAACTAATCAATCAAGTAACTAATCTCTATATTCTATTAGAGATTATTACATGTTTTAGACTATTTTTATTTCCTCTCCAAATTTGTAAGCTTCTTTCAACCTTACAATGCCATGGTTGTACAAATTTTATAGCCTCTACTCATACGACTAGACAATCTTATCTTTGATGACCCTTTAGATGAGAATTTGTTGTATTAAAGTTATTCTTACAGGTTATGAGTTGTTTTTGGGTTAACTTTTTAAAGAATAGTCAGATAGAAATTTACATGGATCCTTTTTTTTTTATTTAAGTTAATCAATTTTCAATTGTAATCTTGAGATTGGCGTGGGGGATAATACTTGCTTAGAGATCATGTGGAATTCTCTAGTAAATCTCCTCTACAAGATACTCCAATCTTGGAAACACAAGTTTTTTAGTTTGGAGAGTCGAGTGATTCTTCTTTATTTTGTGATTAATCTTATTCTTATATTTTTTTTTATCTTTCTTGAAGATGCATGTGAAGGTTAAGAAAAAAATAATTATGATTCAAAGAAGAATTACTTTTAGGAGGTGTGAAAGAAAATTCTAAGATCACTCGGGTTAAGTGAGCTAATGTCTGTAAATCAAAGAGGAAAAATGGTTTGGGGTTTAGATATATGTGTTTGGTTATTTTAGGTTTTTTTGGTCAAATGAAGTTGGAGACTGATCTCAAGTGATTATGACTTTTTGGTTGATATTTTGGCAGTTAGATATGGGTATCTAGTGGTTTCTTCTTTAAGAGGTAGTAGTGAAGGAGAGTTGCGATCCAAAACACAGCGGAATTTAAAATTTCTCCTTTAGTGATCCTTACGAATGGGCATGATCAGTGATAAAATCGTTACCTCTTGTGACGATTGAAACCTTTGATGTAGATCTACGGAGCGATCACGAACGTTGAACGATGACAACGCCTCTACTCAGTCCACACGAACAGATTCCTTCAATCTCAGTGCTAGCTGCTACGAATGAAGGTTTTGAGTGAGAGAGGGAGAAATGAAATTGCAACTGCACTAAATGCTTCTGCACAAGGGTTCTATTTATAGAACCACTTGTGTGGGCTGCAAGCTAAAAAGCCCACTTAAGTGTATATGGCTCATATCTTATAATATGTCAAAATCACTTAAGCGCGTGGTACCTTACCATATTTCGTATTCTACTTAAGTACACCGTACCTTACGATGTTCTACAATTCACTTAAGTGCACCGTACCTTACGGTGTTCCTTAGTTACTCTATCTCTCATCAATCCGTCCTTTGTGTGTGACCCTGTAGGTTTTCGCGGCGTTGACAATTATATTAAATCACGTATTTAACATAATAAACAGTGAGCGGTATCTAGCAACACATCACTGCTACCCAAGACACGAAAATGTCATGTGATCTAACAAATCCTTTTGTGATAATACTTATGTGTATAATTACCCTTTTGCCCTTATGTTTATATTGAACACAAGGCATAGACCGTGTCATCCTTGTCCAGTTCAATATTGGGCCCATAGGCATTTATCCTGTTACGCAGGATGGACAAATTCCATCTAGGTCACTTATGTCCCTTAGCATGCTTCGTGGAGTATCCATCAACTGTCTTTATGGTCATCTAGTTACGGACAACGTTTAATCAGCAATAAGACACTCGACTCTACATCTAGGGTCCATAGTGATTTCAGGTCGAAGGGTGGTATACACCATTATCACCATGAGAATAACTTATGACACTTTGCATAACATTCTATATAGTATTCTCATAGCGGATCAATCCAGTATAAATATTACTCTTAATATTGATACCTATGTTTAAGACTTGATAACTCATTATCCATGATCCATGAGATGTGATCATCAGTCTATATACATAATAGTCTTAATGCTTTAATATTATCCCACTTCACAATAAAGCTCGACTACGGATACTTTAAGAATAATATCCTTATGTTTAATGTGATCTCATGATTAAGTCATACTTGATACATTAAACGGACTAGCTATTCTAGGGACTTTATTAAACAAACATAATAAAGAAAAAGCCTTTTATTATTAATAAATAATTCGATACAAGTACCAAAAGTATTGGCCTCTAGGGCTTACACCAACAAGTAGGGCATTTGTTTTTCGGTCTTTATCATCTTGGTGGAAAGGAGTGTCTCTCCTTAGGTCCAAAAAGGATCACCCCTTGATTGATTTATGGATGGTATTTTTAAGAGAGTGAGTTCATGTCTTAATAATTTTTTTCTCAGAGGATCCTTAGGTTGGAAAATCCCTCTTAAGGTTAGGTACCATATGCATTTTACTATCTCTAATCAACAGGAGGGGATTACGGGAGAGTTAGGTTGGTTGGTGGAATTGTTATTTGTAATTTTAGGTGGAGAAGACCTTTCTTTGAGCATGAGCAACAATTTGTTGATAGTTTTTTTTCTGTCTCACATGGTTTTACTCTTAATTGGGAAAGATATAAATGGAGTTAGAAATATACTCGAGAAGGTATTTTCTCTTTTGATTGTTATTTATCATTCTTAGGAAGACCTTATTAATTCTCGGTTGAGAACTTAGTTTTTCCTCTTATCTAGGTCATTTGAGTCATCTCTAAGGAGGTAGTGTTTTATTGGAAGCTTTTGTAATATATATTCTCTTCAAGAGACAATCTATTTAAGTGGAGGATGATTTTCAACCATGATAGAGTTTCTTGTCTTATATGCGAGAGTTGTTTGAGTCAGCTTCTCATTTACTAGTTTCTCATTAAATGTAAAAGAAGTGGAGAAAAGAAATATTTTTTTTGTTTGTAAATGATTTTTAGTTAGATTTTTGTTGAATTCATGTACTTTCTCTATCTAGTTTCAGAATCCTATCGTATACCTTAACCAATAGCAGATTGAGACTTTATTGTTTTGGTTCTAGAATTGGTTAGGGGTTCTCGTATCTCTCTTGAGAGTCTCTAATCTTTTAATGATGACCCTAGTGTTAAGAGATCTAGCATGTTCTCTTGTTGAGTTGGGGTTTTAAATGTATAGGTTTATTCTTGGTTTGCTTTGGTTTATCTTTTTGGGGTTTTTTTTGCTTGTTTTGTTATTTCTTATGTTGTTTTATTAGTGATCGCTCTTAAATGCTTCTTATGTTTTTTGATCTCATTATGCTTGTACTTTGCCGGGATACTTATTCTGAAATATTTTTAATATCTTAATTAGTTATTAGAAAAGACAACAATTTTCATGTATTTTTTAAGAAAAAAATATTAAAGAGTTAGTTAACACTCATTTAGATACATTTCTGATTTAAAATAATTGAAATAATTTTTATATAGAATTAAAAAAATATCAAGTTTTGATTTTTAAAAATTTTAAAAAACAAAACCAATTTGGGTTGCAAAAAAATTTAAAATTAAATTAATTTAAAATATAAAACTAAATTTTATTATAAATATTATTAGGCTTACAAAATAATTAAAATATTATTAATATCATGTATTTATTTAATACTTATTTTAATAGTAGTTGTATAAAATAACCGTTGTGAAAAGAGATTTGTCTGAGTGGTGATTGATGATGTTTGTGGTATTCTATAATCATGATATTAGTACTTAATAATTGTGATCAATGGTGTTTATAGTAGTGATCACTGGTGGTCGAAATAATAGTTAGAATAATAATTGGTGATGTATATTATAAGTGGTTATTCACTTTCAACAAATGAACCTAAAAGTTCAATCTAGAATTCAAGTTGATCCTATTGAAATTATTAGTTGATAATTCAATTGTTTTAAGTCGTGATGTTTGAATTTATAAAAAGATCATTCTTTAAAAAGGTATTTAAAAAAATTAAAAACAAAATCTAAAATATTTAAAAGGATCATAAATATATTTAACCTTTAATTTTTGAAAGAAAAATAAAACTTCCAAAATAATGGACATCATTTGCCTAGCTATACTAAACTGAAGGGTTAACTACCTTTTTGTATGAGCACCAAGTGGCTAGCAACCGATTTTAACCACCTTGAAGAAACTTCTTGCTTAAGCTTCTATTTTTGACTATTTGGCAGAACTTCTTTTGGATTCATAACTTCTTTTAATTGCTCTAAGACTCATCTGGCGTGTTAGAACTGTGATGAGCAACACTTCAAGGGTTATAAACAGATTTTGAACGATAAACTATTTTTATTAACATTGAGGAGGTCTCAACACTCATAAAATAAATGACCCCCAAAATGTTAATTTTATAATATATTTAGAAATTGACATCTTAAAAGACAACATGCAAATTGACGTGTTTCTTTGAATATTAAATTATGATTAGCAGTTATTCTGTCGGGTTTTTTTCAGTGTTATTTTTTTAATTTTAAAAATATATTATGATCATCTTTTGGTCTATTTTATCTTTATTTTTTATTAATTTATTTAATTTATTTTTCTCTATCTAATAAATGATTAGAGGTAATTTTGATAAAATAAAAATCAATATTATTTCGAAATGACACTTATAAAAGAATATATTTTTAAAAAAAAAATGGCATTTAAAAAGGAAAAATACCAAATTTCAAAAAACTTGAAGTTTTTTATTAAATATCATGATTGCAACCATATGCATATATAGGGTGATGATTAGTCTGGCACTCCAATCTTGGGAGCATGTCACTGGGTAATTTAGAACTTACTTGCAATTATGTTTTTCAGGAAGTTTTTTAAAGGAACAACCATTATATATATATATATAATTAATCACAATCTTTTTATTAATTAAAAAAATAAAAATAAATTTTTTTCTCTCCATCATATCACAACCAATCTCATGATTTCAATTAAAAAAGAAATTAAATTTTAAATAAATATAAAATTTTCTATCTTCTTATTGAATATTTCTAAGAATAGAGATTTAGATGTATTTTCATACAGATATTTTTCGGTTTGTAAACTTCCTTAATTGTCTTTCGTGTGCACTATTTCTACATGTTCAAATTATCATTGTGCACAATTTGTCTTGTTTAATTCATCACCAATGATTTTCTAGAACTCCACACTTATTGTGAAAGACAAATTGGAATATTTACCCAACCATGATGAAGTTTAGGCAAACCAAGTTATGTGGATATCTTAGTTACTCATCCATTTCCCTTTCAAAAAATAGAGTTTAGTCTTTTTGGGGTCATCTTGCATCCACAAAACTTTAGAATTTTGTTTGAATCATTCTTCCACACTATCCTATGAATCATTTAGATTTCATATTAGGTCTCATTTTATTGAAAAAAACTTTAAAAAGCTTTTAGATCCCCTCCTTGTTATTTTAAGCCATATAAATTGAATACTAAGAAAGACATAATCATGTTTTTGTATCTAGCTTTGTTAGATTAGTGGAAGGGAATAATGAAAAAGAAATTAGTCATTCATGACCTCATTATGTTAAATAAAAACAACTTAGTTTACAATCTTCCATAGGCTTTTTCAGTGGCATTTATATAGGGGATCCTTCCAATTGTCCTTTCTCATCATGTGTTAAAAGGGGTGTATTCTAAAAATGGGCATGGGTCCCTTATTTCTCTATATGTCTTGATCTTTCTGGCGTTTGTCATCCCTGTTTTTCAAATATGTTTTACTCTTATAAATTATTTTTGCCAACAACTTCTCCTCATATCTAATATACGTCTGAGCTCAAGCAAGTTGTTTGACCATACTTTGCAGCTCTTTCAAACTCAGTTTTTCTCTAAATATATTATCTGGCCTCAAACATTTCTCAAAGATTCAACCCTTTAAATTTTCATTTTCCATTTTCAACTATATGACTTCGAAGTAAAAAAAGAGAGAATTTTATTTGTTTTTAAAAAAATTAAGAAAGAGATAATTTTATTTGTTTTACTTTTATTTTTATTTTTTTTGGCTCTAAAAAATAAAATAAAGAGGGAGGGAAAAGAAAAACTTGTCGGGAGGAGGAAAGAAATATTTTTCGCGGTATAAATTCTTTTTGGGGAATAAACTAGTGTCGGTTTTCACCGGTACTATTATTTAATCAATAAATAAAATATCACTCCGAAGTAAAGAAAAGAAAATTTTATTTATTTCTTAAAAAAATGTAAGAAAAAAATTATTTATTTTATGTTTCTATAAAAAAATTGGTTTTAAAATACAAAATAAAGAGGCAAGGAAACGAAACATTTTTTACGTTATAAAATTTTCTTGGGGAATAAACTAGTGTCGACTTTCACTGACACTATCATTTAATCAATAAATAAAAAGTTAAAGGACTATTTATGAGGACGTATAAAGTCGGTAGACACTAATATTTAATAAATAAATAAATAAATAATATAAAATTATGGCTAGGGAATAAACTAACGCCGACTCCTATCGACGCTATCATTTTAATAAAATAAAAATCTATTTTAAGGAAAATTAATGTTGGCATAATCATACGCTAATATTTAATAAATTAATGAATAAACATAAATGTATTCGAGGCTGGGAGTGAATTAGCATCCACTTAAAAGACGCTATTATTAAAGTCATTTTAAAAAATAAATATTAAATGAATAATTTAGTTAGATTCTGCTATTTATGACGTAAAATGGATGTTATTAGCACGGTGTCGGGACCGACACTAAAAATTGAAGCTAAAATGCATTTTTCTGTGGTGAATTTATCAATATATTCTTGCAAGATATCATTGTTCCTTTATATAATGACATTGAATACAACCATTGTCTCCTATTGACATTTTTAGAAGGTGAAATTAGATGTGAATTTTTAGCAAAGATTGCTCCAAAATTTAATAGAGTTGTGTGGATCTATGTGTTTGTAGGTACTAAGACTGCAACAATATGTTGACTTTATTTTGATGTTGACTACGCTCTTAAGAAGAGTCTTCATCCATCCTGTTGTTAAAGGTTATGAAGTTTCATGTGATGGTGCTTGATGTGTTTGCTCAAGTGATAGTGATGACAAGTTGTTCTTTATAAATCTTGCTATTCAAGGATATGATTGTTCAAGTGATGGTGCTTGATGTTGAGTAATGTGTTTTCTCAAGTGATGGTATTTGACAATTTGCTTATCAAGTAATGGTGCTTGGTATGTTACTCAAGTGATGGTGCTTCATCAAGATGAAACCTGAGTACCATTTTTATCTTTGAGATCATATCATTTGTGCCTATCTATGAAGACAACACCTTATAACAAACGATGTATGGCAAAATCAACAAAGATCTCTGATCAAGTAGTTTGCTTAATGATGGAGTTTATTATGAAGACTTATCTCAAGCCTCATCAGAATAAGATTCAAGTTTCCAGTCAAAGTGTGTTAAGTTATCCTTGTGAAGATGTTGTTGAAGAACAAGTCATCTCTTTGAAGTCAACACTATGATAAATTGACATTGAAATTAAGACTTATGTTTCAAATATCGTTGAGGGTTTAACCTCTACCTCTCAAAAGATGGTAATCAACATGAAGTATCTCAAGCCTCATTAATAATATTCAAGGTTCTTGTGTGATTATAATGTCCAATAAATGTTGCCAAGACTTGAAGCTCCAAATATGTGGAATAGAAGAATTGTGAAAGTTTGTATGGTCATGTCTATTTGAGTAACTAGGGTCTTGTAAAGACCCGGGGATATATTTAAAACTATTATGACTAAATCACACACACACACACACACACACACACACACACACATCCGCGCATGCATTTAAACTCTTGAGAAGCCTCTCATCTTTTAATTAAATCAGCAAAAAATGTTTTTAACGCTTAACTAGTTGATTAAGAGAGTATTTAATTTATTGGGGGACTTTTTCTAACTGGCGTATCTATTATACCATAAACCTAATCGATTAGATCATGCTTGGTTGAGTCTAAAATTAATTATGAAAATTTCTTAATTCCTGGTAACGATTCTATATCAAAACCTTCCATTTGTGGCCTTAGCAATTGATTATTTAGATTTCCTAATCGTTAGTCTAATCTATTAGAGCATTGAGTTGGTCCGTAGATTGTTTCCAAATTTATACCGCATATTGGTCTATAAATATATAACTTTTCTATCAATTTTTCACACTCAGAAAATGTAAAAAAAATCTCACTTTTCATTTCTCTAAACACCTCTCTAAATCTCACATTTTATCCCATATTTTAGCCATAGTGCTTCAAGAGTATTCTTGAGTCTAGGTGACAATATTTATTTTTAGTGAGGGAAAAATTATAAATTTACCATGAGGGAATTTTTCTCTTGTGTAAATAATTCTTACATAGGAGGTTGTTATTTCGGTTGCGAGCTAAATCAGTTAAAAGCTCTTGTATTTTTTGGATTTGTCTTAGGAAATCTCTGTTTGTTTCATGAATTTAGCCATTGAAGAAAAATCTCTCTTTTGGTTCGTGAGTTTATCCGTCAAAGAAAAATCTCTTTTCTTGGTCGTGAAGATCATCAAGTGAAAATCTCCACAACTGATCTTGAGCTCAGTCCGGTTAAAGCTCTATTAGTTCGAGGTCAACCTGGTTAAAATCTCTATTAATTTTTTAGTTCATCCTAGTGTAAAAGCTCGGTAGGTTTGAGACCATCTCGGTAAAAATCAAGATTCGATTTGTGGTCAATCACTTTAAGACACTGATTCAGTTCGGAGGATAGCCAGCTCAAAATCGCTTATTTGTTCGAGATCAGCTCGTACAAAATCTCTATTTAGTTAGAAGTTAGCCTAAAAACTTCATTTCCTTGTATATGAGACTTCGTGGGGACATGATTAGGTCTTCTTGATCCAACCTATATAATTCTTTGGTGTTATTTCTCTTCCCTAATATCTTTTAATTTCCATTAATTTTTTTACTTTGGTTTTTCTACTACGTATTTACTAAAAATGTTATCAAACTCTGGTCATTCAAATGATATTATTTTAAACTAAATTTTTTCAAACTTCCACAATTAAACCCCCTCCCCCCTCCCCCTTCCCTTTCTTGTGTAAGGAGTTGCATATCCAACAAATGACATCAGAGCTTACCTTTTATTTAAAGACTAATCGTCTTAAGAGGAAGATGACTTTTGATACTTCTTTTAACAAGAAGACTATCCTAAACACGCCTCCACCATTTAATGGTGATAGGTTTTGAATTATGGAAAGATAGATTTTAAATATTCATTCAAAATTTGAATTTTGAATTGTGGGAAACAATAATCAATGGCCCGTTCATCCTTACTCACCATGTTAATGGTGAAGTAGTAGATAAACATGATTTCCTTTAGACCGTAAAAGACAAGAAAAGGTTTAAAGTTAATTTCAATGCTAAAATAATTTTTGTAACTTCCATAAATGAAAATAAATTTCTTCGTGTCTTTAATTTTAATTCTTCCAAGGAAATGTGATACATTCTTTTAATTATTTATGGATTATCTCCAAGCATCGAACAAGAGGGAATGAACATACGAGGCGAAAAAGTCGAAACACCAAATGAATGTGAAGGTTACTTTCATAGATGGTGTTCTACCTTAAGAAATTTTTGAAGTCATGTTAGATATTTGTTGCTAACAAATATCTAAGATTTAAGAATTGGGATTGGAAACTTGATTTAACCCTTAAATCAAAAGATGAGAATGTTTATAAGTTTTAGGAAAAATCCATGAAGGGATAAATCATCAAGAAATTAAATGAGTTGATCACAAATAATAAAATATGAAGTGATAATCTCACACCTAGAAGAATATATATAAACTTAATCAAATAACTCTTTTGAAGAAGAAGAAAAGGCAACTCCAATAGTCTCTTTTGAAAGAATAATCTTGGTGAACGAATGATCCTCGGAAGATTCAACCGTCATTGGAGAAACTGTTGAACCTAATTTTACGGGATAACTTATAAGTGATACACCTTTAATAAGAAAAAAATAAAGTTTAACTTTTGATGATGACAACTAATATCTAATGATGACAACTGGTCATTAATGACGAGTCAAGCATAAGCAGTTAAAGCGGTTAAAGATGCAAACCAAACTACTAGAGTTTAATGGACTTGACTCTAAGATGATGGAAAACAAATAGAATATAAATCAATCCTCATCATAAAGTAAACTCAAGCAAGTGTTTATAAGAATGAAGCAACTAATAAGACTTGAAATTTATGAAAGCCTTCCTCGAGACGTGTGAGTGAATATAAATGTAAAATCTTAAGGGATTTCTCGAAAAGTTAGTGGCTAAACACACACACACACACACACACACACACACACACACACACACACACACACACACACACACACACACACACACATGAAGGTTGAGAAAAACAAGAAAGGGGGTTTGAATTGTTTTGGGAATAAAAACTTTTTCAGAAATCAGACACACACAGAATAAAAAGGAGATGACACATAATTTTATACTGGTTCGCTTGAAATTCAAAGCTACTCCAGTCCACCCGACCAAGGTGATTTCGCCTTCAAAAAGGACTTAATCCACTAATCTTGAAAGATTACACAACCAATCGTCTAAGAGAGTAATCTCTCAGCCCTCTCAAGTATTCAGACTACACAGAGTCACTTGAGGAAGTATTTTAAGCAAGAATATAAATTGTAATGTAATGTGCTTCTAACAAACAAGCAATAATTACAGAATTGTAAGAACAATAGCTTTTCACGTAAGAGCAGCAGCTCGTGAAAGATAAGAAGGAAGTTGAGAGTTTTCGTATTCTTGTGTGTCTTAGGTGTATTTTCTTGTGAAGTATTTTGTCCTTTATATATTCGTTGTGAAGGGCCGTTGGAGTGATGACAGGATCTTGGTCATTGAAGAATGTTTAATGTCATTACTCTCCTTGTTTCTTTCTAAAACAGTTTTGCACGCCTCATTATTTCCTTCTCGAAATACTTTCTTTCCAAATTAAGATTTCTTTTCGGTTACGCGTTATGAACTTGTGAGTCTGCATCAGAGTCTTGATAAATCAAAGTTTATCTTCAGAGGTTGATTAAGTCTGACCACATCAGAGTTTCTCAATGCTCTAGACTTCTTTTAGATTCAGAGTCTGGATTCAGTATTCTTTTATCAGAGTTTCTGACTTCTTTATGTTGCGCTGGTATCTGCGCTGATCAGAATCAGAGCCTTCTGGACACATTCTTTCTGAGTAGTGTTTGATAATAGAATATTTTGTATCTGATATAATTCTCTATCTGATGTTTGATCAGAGTCCTGCACACTAAGAAAAAAATCTCGTTAGAGTACCATTTTTGTTTCATCCTTTGTTATCATCAAAATCTTAGAAATCTTAGCAAGCATGAGATAGGAATCATCACTGAATCTATATTTTCCCCATCAGAGTCGGGTATTCCAGCTGTTGCTAGGAATCACCTTCTTTTTCTCCCCATTCGTTGCTAGGGGCAACCGTCATTTCTCTTTTTCCGAGATGCTCATTCCCTAGTGGAGTTTCTTCCCTCCGTCTTCCTGAGATCTTAACATCAAAAGATATTTATGTTGCATACATCATATTGCATGCATAATCATCGTAACTATTCATAATCCCGAAAAAATCAACTTATATCACTATTATCCCCAGTAGGGAAAATTCTAGTTATTACTATCAGTATTTAATCCCCTCCTACCATGAATGTATTGGAAGTCGTCGCTATCCATAACTTAAGGTCCGAAAAGATTAAATAGGGGCAGTTGTCATGCCCTCAAATTTACCTTATCCCATATCACCTTCTTAAACCCTAATTCATGAGCATATATACCACACATGCATCAATCTACAATAATCCACAAGCTTAAGGCATGGGATTCATCTACAAAGCCCCAAGGCTATCTGATCATGTTGATGTGTGTCCAAGCCACCTTAACCATAATCTCATCCTCAAGCATCCCACAAAGCTTAAATTATCACTCAACGTATCTCACCCACTCCCCAATTTGGGTGGTGAGTCCTCTTTGAAGAAGCTTCAAGATTTATCTGGTTACCCAAGAACCAAACCCTAGTTCTTCAATCTCCTTTGGCTTGTACATGTTTCACCATGGATCGTGACCATTCCCTTTAGAACCCCTCAAATCCAAATATTGTTCATGCCTCATACCCTTTAAACATCTTAATTTGATCCTACATCTCAAACCCTAATCCATTTGGCTTTGGTTCTTGATGAAACTTGTGGCTCAAGAAACCCTAGTTTGAGGATCCCTTGGTCTTTTACCTTGCTCATTTTTACCATAAAATCACCCTATCACTCATTCAACATCATTCTATGTCCATTACAATCATAATCCACCATTTAAACATCCATTCAATCCATGTTACAAGTAGTTGGTTTGTTCATGATTTTTCAACTTTCAATGCTTTGATCCACCCAACAATTTGACCTAACATCATCCCACAAAGGTCCAAATATTATTTCCCATCATGTTATGGTCATACTAACTCAGAACATTCATCATTTTGCCTTGGAAATCAAGAAATCACAAAATCCTCAAATTAGGTCATGTTGGTTCGTCATATTTTGGCAAGAATGGCCTATGGGAAGTTCCAAAGTACATAACTTTCTCATTTTTCAAGATTTTTAAATTCCACTTCGAGTCAAATATCCTAAATAACTTCCTCACCAACTTTGTTTCAAGGTACAAGACCTAATTCATTGAGTAAGGGGTTATATTTTACTATTGGCCAAGCTGGTCCAACATACACACCATGCCCTAAAATCATGTCATGTTCACTACTTTGACACATTTCCATTTCCAAACCACAAACCCTTTTGACCTAGTTATTTTTGCATTCAATCAAGGTCATGGAAAGGAACAAATGACCCCAAATTTAGACAAAATGCACGAGCCAATTTTATTTGGCCTTGATTCAAACATGGAGGTTCATCCTGATGTACAAGACCAAATCACCTCATTCATAATTTGAAAATCCATTCTTCAAATCCCCAAACCATTTCAATATGATCCGAATGCTCCCCAAACACATTTCATATGGTATTATGGTGTGATTGGAAGTCAACTTGGACATGGAAACCTCACAAATCAGAAAATTCGACCCCATGTGCAAATTTTGATTTTTGCCAAAGTGGCAAAAAGAAAAATCTGCAGCAAACCGTTTCAATTCCCTTGGTTGTTCCTAAACAATGCTAAGGACCAAAACCAATTGATCTGAGCTGCAAACAAGGTCAGAACACAACCATTTCATGTTCCCCCGAGTCAATCCCAGACATGCTTCGAGTCACTCCCCATTTCTGATCAAACCTCCACATTCTCCCTCCAAAACCATCCACATGCCTTCCCCATAAATAGGTGAAGGTGTTCCATCAGAAAACCAAGACTCAAAGCCCCTAAAACCTCTATTGAACTTTGTCACACCCCTATTTTGACCTCAATATTAATATCATTCTTTCATTCATTATTTTTTCCTCATGATCTTGTTCCTCTAATATGGTACCCTTTTTTATGAGCATCAAGTGGTCGCCCTTTTTGTTATTGTTGCACTTTATTGTACTTCTAATTTTTGAACATTCAAGGTGAAGTTCTGTTGTCAACATGTTTAGATACATAGGCGTGTTCCACGTTAGTTGTAATCAAATAATTCAAGGATTATTGTGCTTGGATTAAAGTATGTGGTCAAGAAATTGTCATGAAAAGCTTTGATGAGAATTATTTGGTTCAAAGAAGATTCAAATGGTTTGCCATGTCTTAATGGAGAGTCATTATTGTGTGAGTTTTTCAAGAGGGACCAAGCATGGTCGTCGTCGGAATCAAGCTAGTGGCCAACCACCATCCTTTGTTTGTTTGGATTTTAGTAGATAATTCAAGGGAAACACAAAAAGAGTCTCAAATGTGTTCAATAATTGGTTTGTGTAACGAAATTCGAATCTAAAGGGGGCATTTGGTCGAAGCGAGTGATACTCATGTGCAAACTTTATGTTTGGACCCTAAGGACACAAATGTGCATCGTGTTGGTGTTAACCAAGTGCCATTAAAAGTGGGCTAAGATCATGCAAGTGTGCAAGTAACAAGTTTTAGTCAAATCTTAATGGAAGTGGCATACAAAGCCGAAACTCGTATATTAATTGAGAAGAATTAAAAGCTTTACAAATGATACAATAACACTGGACCAAGGAATCTAAAAAAAATATACTCCGGTGTTCACTTCAGGACATGTTCTGTTTCCATTTCTTTAACGTCAACTGGTTTTCATGATCCATCATCGGGGGATTTTCTCTTCTTCATGTCGAAACTGTAACACCGTTGAGTCGAGCTCCCAAACCTGCCATGAAGTGAATACGAGCATTTTATTGTTTCGGCCATAACATAATTCACATTATTACCTTGGCCAAACCCTCATCACAAACACACCAGAGTCATCTTAGTTCAAAAACCAACCATTATGCTTACAAGCGTTGTCCTAAACTCAGCATGGCGTAAAGGATTTCTCTGCAAGAACAGTTAATTTCAAGTCAGCAATATAGTCCACAAATCCAAATAATTCCATTCCATTCCATTACGACAATCTCATAAACACACATTCTAACATGTTCAAGTTCATCAAGCAAGTTCACAACAGTAAATTACCTGTGACTGCAGTAAAGCCAACTTGACAAAATCATGATCGAACAGATCCTGCAACGCTGAGAAGCACACGGATATTTGAGATTTAATTGAAACATTGCCAAAGTTCACAACAGTAAATTACTTGTTACTGCAGTAAAGCCAATTTGACAAAATTATGACCGAACAGATCCTGCAGCGCTGCGAAGCACACAGATATTTGAGATTTAATTGAAACATTGGCAATGTTCACAACAGTAAATTACTTGTAACTAACAGTAAAAGATTGAGATAAGAAGAAAAGAGGGGACCACAAGGTTAGATGCAGACAATAAATCCCAGGGCATTCCCGTACATACTCACACCACCACTTACAAAAAGTTCCTTGAAGGGAACCCCACTGCTAACGGTTTGGAGGATTTAGAGCGCTTCTTTTGGGAAAGT
Organism: Lathyrus oleraceus; assembly: GCF_024323335.1. NCBI lineage: Eukaryota > Viridiplantae > Streptophyta > Magnoliopsida > Fabales > Fabaceae > Lathyrus > Lathyrus oleraceus. The sequence continues at coordinate 183,373,216 of NC_066581.1, forward strand.
TCCTTCCTTCATACAAATAGAAGGGGATCCAGAATGCATGAAGGAGAAGAAAAAAACCATATTTTTTTGACTCGCAGAAGGCGAAACCGGCGGTGCTCATAACAAAAAAAAATTCACCAAAGTTCTTAATTTTTTTTTTGAAATAACAAGAGCTTCATATTGAAGCCCTGATTGATTTGACTAAACCTCCGCCAACTATAGCACGCAAACGTTTTTCACAGAGAACGAATAATAAGAACAAAGAACAAATTGGGAAAAGATTCAGGCGAAGAAGGCGTTACCTATCTATTCGTTGGTTGATCTTGCTGCAACTGGTTAGATTCATTTTCGAGCTTTGCTTCTAGTCTGTGTTTTAATCTCATCTTGCAACATTTCTTCATAACCGTAAAGTATGTAAGGGAGCAGCGTTTGTGTTCAGTTTTGGTTTTAGAATTTTCCATTTTATTTAAACTTCGTGGTCATTGCCTTTGTGTGTTCATGTTTTTTTGTCTTGCTGTTAAGTTTTTTTTTGGCTGTTCAAAGTGGAAAGAAAAGAATTGATCTTTGGGTTGGGGGAGAAAGATGGTTTTCGAAAGAGGGAGACACGAGTACCATTTGTGGCCTTTTTTATTCTTCCTATTATTTGTTTTCATGTTGATTCATTTATTTTGTTTTTAAATAGATTGAGACTTTTCTGTTTGGATCGATACACGTGCCAAACTTGTTGTACCCAATGCTTGGCTTTTCGTTTTTATGTGTTCTTCATTGATTATTATCTGTCATCCATAAATGATGACATCCTTATTGTTTGAATCGAGACAGCCATACGGCTAGGTTACGTTGCCCTTTTGGCTTCCCCTAGCATTTTCGTGTTTGGGTCGAAGAGCATGGTATTGGGCCATCTCTGGCCCGAGTCTAGACGGTCCATATTGGGTTTCGGTATTGTTTGGGTTAATTGACTCGTGTTATTTTCCTTGCTTTTGTTTATAATCTCAGCTTTCATTTATGCATCACTGATTGTCTTAATTTGACAATTGATGACTTATGACGGAGTGGTTGAGGTGCTAACTCGTTTCCCACCAGTCATGAGTTTGATACCTGTATGCTCCACTTCCAGGTTTTGCGTATAATTTATTTCTTTTTCTGTTTTTGATCACATGCTTCTTATATTATTGGATTTATTAAATGATTGACTAATCACTCATGACCTAGCGATAGAGGCATCTGGTGCTTCCTGCTAGGTCGTGGGTCTCAACCCTTGGTACAACTCACTTTCTATTTATTTCTTTATTTTTACATTTTATTTATCCTTTTGTATTTTATTCTCACTTCTTCGACACTTGTTGATTTTAATGTTTGTCCTTGATTTATTTTATTGTTTAAACATCAATTTTTAATCTATGGATTTGGCAATTCCCGTGTTATTTATCCAGGATTATATTTATCGATATATTGATAGTATTTCACCGTGTTTTGATTAATCGCATACGACATTTCAATTATGTCGATATGCGTAAATCGTCTTTGAGCATAGTACCTAGTTGTTGTTTGCTCCTCAATTTCCACCTGCCTTGCACGTCTTTGCGTTATGTGACCTTGATTCGCATCCTCGCATCCCTATTTTAATTCGTGCGCATCTCAATTTTACTCCTTTTGATTTAATTTTTTATTGTCTTGTAAATTTAATTTGTGTTTGTTCTTTTTTTTTCACATGGCTTACTCTTGGACCTTCTTACAATGAGACCATCCTCTTGCACCTACACTCATGCATTGCTTGTTCATTGTTTGGGCCCAATTTATTTGTTTCACTATCTTAAATCCCCATTCGATAAAATGCACCCCCATTCCCATGGAATGTAATAATTTTATCGCTTTTATTTCTTTATTGTTTGTTTGTTTATCTAGGTACTAACACAAGAATAAAATCAATTCCTTTTCAAAACAAAAAAGGTCAAAAAAATAAACTTGATCCAACGTCGATTATTTTCTCAATAACCAAATTAACCCATTTCTATCCATTCCACTTTCTTTCAAACCTTTTCTTTTAAACCTTTTCTTTCAAACCATGTCATTCAAATCTTTCTCAATCGCTCATCAAATGCTTGATCCAACGTCAAGTCATTTTCACAATAAAAACTCAAAAATACTTAATTCCTATTTAACACTTTTCAATAAAGATGGAAATGAAACGTGGTGGGTTCCACGAGCTCCTGAGACTAAGATTCGAGGTGGATATCTCTCCCATCTTAGCTCTCGCCATCATTCAAAATTGTCAATGTGGTTTTGTCAAACCCTTTTCTTAATCAAATCTCAAACACGCATAAAAATATCAAACACTTTTTCAAATAAGATAGAAATGGAACGTGGTGGATGCCTCGCACTCCTGAGGCTAGGATTCGAGATGGATATCTCGCTCATCCAAGTTCTCGCCATTACTCAAAAGACATCAACCAATCAATCTCTTTTCTCGCTGCCGCGCGATCGACCCTTAAACCCTTTTTCTATAAAAAAAAAGTATTTTGTTTCAAGATGATGCAAAGCAATGTTTCATCCACTTGAACGTGTAAGTAAGCTTGCGAAGTTGCCCACAAATGTTGATTTGTAAATCCATTCGGCTGTGAAGCAAAGGTCCCTTTCTCCACTTGTTTTGGGTAGCCCAACAATGTTTTCGTCGATTGACACCAAGTAACTTTCGCTAAAATCGACCAACAAACAACCATTTTCAACCCAGAACTACGTAAGCCTTGAGTTCTCTATTGCACCAAGAGATACGTAGAAGCAGGATTTGTAAATCTTGTCAGGCCCATTAATAAAAAAATTAGGTTTAGCCCTTTCATTTGCAGAAGTCCAAAAACATTCTTTCTCTTCTCCTCTTTCTTTCCCACCTAATAACTTGAGAAATCTACCATTTCAAACTAACACTAATGCACACAACTAACCTGATGGTTCCCGTTGAGTACAATGGACGTGAGGGGTGTTAATACCTTCCCCTTGCGTAATCGATTCCCAAACCCTAATTTAGTTGTGACGACCATAATCATTGTCATTCTTTCTTGGGTTTTATCAATATTTCCCCTTTCCTTTTTAGGAATAAATAAAGTTCGGTGGCGACTATGTTCAGTCCATCATTACGAGCGTGCGATTGCGCTTCACTAGGTCGTGTTCTCATTTTTTCGAGGTACGAAAAACTTTTCACCTCAAACTTCAAAAACAGAACATCGTATTTTGAGTTTCAAAGTGTTTTAACTTCAAACAACCATCCAGAAACCTTCACTAACCATCATTCAAACTTTCCAAACACCTAACTCACTTTCTCCAAGCCTCACCTGAGCTGATCCATACCATCAAAAATCCTCCCTGAGTTGTTTCTGACCAGGTGGTTTTCTTCACCCTCATCATCCAAACAAGTTACCACCTCCCTCGAAATTATATTTTGATCATTTCTCCTAAGTTCCTAACTTCGATTAGTCAATATTTGGAATTTAATTTTTGTATTAGGTTAAGTTCATCTTTCTGATTCGTGAGAGAAAACTCCACACTCAGAGCCAATCAATGGCTCATGAGTGTGGAGAATAGTTTGTTTATGATCATGTAATGTGATTCTACAAAAAAAACTGATTGAAATTGCTTACTTCCAAGTTTCTATTTTCAAAAATTCTGAGGTTGAAGACGACACCAAGGTCGTTGCTTTGCGCGGATTTTGAATTCAAAAATAAACCGTGTCTCGCTATAATTTGTAAGCTAGCACGCGAGTTTATTTTTAACCGTTGTTTTAATATTTTATCGCTTCGGTGTGTTTTTTTAACACCACCGAGCTTTTGGCCCAGTGGGAGAGGGGGTTGAATCCCCCCATGACCTCAAGGTCAGGGGTTCAACCCCCGGCGTGTGCAAATCCCCATTTCTTTTTTACTTGTTTTATTTTAGTCATTTATTTTCTCATTTTCTTTCCATTTTGATTTATTTTTTATCATCACTTATTTTATTATTCTGAAAAAATGTCCAACATAGACCCTCTTTGTTTTTGTCTCTAGTATTTGATTTTATTTTATTTCAAGTCATTTGGTTATTTTTTAAGAGACTTGTGAGCTCTTAAACCTTAGGTCCAATGAGATCTACTTTTGTCATGATGTTGGTTTGGTTAGGATTGATTGAACCTTCCTTGTTTGAAATCTACTAATGGATGATCAAATGTTCATCCACGGTACTTTGAATCATGGATAGGTTTCCCCTACACCAACTAACTTGGGTCATTGGACATGTAGATGAGGCTTTGCATGTTAACTTGTGATTTCATCTGATACACTATTGTTTCTCTTGATTATACTAACCTAATAACATTATACTCATTTGTTTATATCATACACTAACCCTTCTTTCCTTGTTAATGTTATACTTTCTTCTCATAACTTGTTAGCTTAGCAACTTAATCAATCATTAACCTTTCAACCTTGGGTTTGTTATAGTCTTTCTTTTGTCAATCTTTTGATAGATGGACTTGGGGTTGAATAACTTTCATTGTTACAAATATATGGTAAGTTGATCCATTTATCTTCTTCCATACTTTGTGTCGCAACTGGTGTGAAAAAAAACAACCGGCGAAAAAAAGAATAACAGAAGAGTCGCCACCGTTCGTTATTTATCCCAAAGGAGGGAAAGGAAACGATCGAAGAAAACCTGAAGAGAAGGAAAAGATAAGGTCTCTCAACCAAATCTTGGGTTCGGGAGTCGATTATGCGAAGGGAAGGTATTAGCACCCCTACGCATCCGTAGTACTCTACGGAATCCACTCTTGTTGTTCTAGTCTAAAGGGTGTGTGTATATCTAAGGTACTATATGCTAAAAGAAAGTTAAAAGAAAATGACTCGCAAGGATGTCGCATCCACTGCCTATGTATCTCATCTGAGTATGAAAATCAGAGTCTTCGTAGCTCGGCTACCTATGGGTGAAAGAGAAGTGTGCTCGGTAAGACATCGCATCTTATGCCTACGTATCTCATCGGGAACGAGAATCAGAGCAAAACATAGTTCAGCTAACTACGGGAACAAGGGTCTCGATTGCAACTAGGGCAAGAGAAAGGGAAGGCCTCGATCGCAACGAGGGCGAGAGAAAAGAATCGCAACAAGGGCGAAAGCAAACAAGGATTAGTTGTTAGTCGTCAATCAAAAAACTCGGCAAGACATCGCGTCTCGTGCCTACGTATCTCATTTGAACATGAGAATCAGAGTTGACGTAGTTCGCCTAACTAAGGGTTAAGGGTTGCCATCTGAACATGGACTTACAAAACAGGACACCAGCTGTGTCAAAGGAAAGTGGACAATGTGTTCACGTCCTAGCAGTAGGTGTCGCAGCTCGCTGAATCGAGTCTTAGGCAATTACCTCTTTGCAATAGAACAGACTGACATGCCACAAGATCGGAGACGCACGGAAGGTCTAAAAGTGGGGAAGCTCTGCCCTAGAGTTGTCATGCCATATGGACCTATGTGTTAGGATTTACAATGGGGAACATCTACCTAATGTTAGCATGCAAAGAATAAGGGAATTCTACCTATGTTATCATACAAAGGGTTCTACCTAATGGGTGCTACCTAAACGGAACAAGAGTCGACGGATGGAGCAAGGTGAGGAGCCACGGATAAGGGTAGATGGCGATGCCTGAGGCAATCGACTTACAGGTAGATGGAGATGCATGAAGCAATCGACTTACAAGAGAAATGGCGATGCATGAAGCAATCGACTTACAAAAGGATGGATGAGAACGTGCTGGTTCTGTTAAGTTTTGAAAATGATTACTCGACGTTGGATCGAGCTTTTGATCTTATTTTGAAATGATTATCGAATGTTCGTTTTAATTCTTGTATTAACAGATAAATAAAAAATGAAAGAATAAATATTATACACTTTATGGGAGAGGGGTACATTTGTTATGAATGGGGATGGTTCATGGCAACCAAACAATAAGAATATATGCCTCATACATCATACAAGTAGGCAACAATTACCAATCAAATCAGATGAGTAAACAAGTATGTAATCAAATCAAAGAATCAAAGAATGAAATAATGGAGCATTAAACAATGCATGAGAAGTATGAACATGTTAAACAATCAATCAATAGTATGCATGGATGAAAGAAACAAGTGTAACAAATGACAGATGAATCAGACAGATGAAAAGATGCACACAAAGATTCACTGAATAATTTAATCAGGAAATGAGGTAAGGACCAAATAAGATCAAGATAAAAGGCCTCAAATACATGGCATATGAGATGAACAAGGGAGGATTAAAAGATCTCTTCAATTGCCCTAAGCAATCCCTAAGTCAAACATCGATCATGAAGAAGTCAACTGAAAATTCAAGTCAACTTAAAAAACATGAAATAAATAGAAAATTAATCAAGAAAATTATGAAAAATTAAACTAAGTAAGGTGGGGTCAGGACATCATCATCCCTCAAAAATATTTTTAAAATAATGACAATTAGTATGTGAATTAATTGAAATAAAATAGAGGTCAAAACAAAAGTCAACCAACCAAACTAGGTCAAACATAAATCCAAAATAAATTGAAAATGGGAAATAAAATTCCAAGAAAAGGCCAGATTGACCATGGGACATTAGTCAACCTTCATCCCAAAAATCAAAAGCTAAAAGTAATTTTAAGTCATAAAAATAAAATCAAGAAAAATATGTGTGTTAAAATGGACCATTTAGAATAAATAATTAAAATAAAATATTAACATTAAATAACTACGAAAATAAAAATTAAATAAAATTAAATAAGACAATAAGAAATATGGAAAATATTTTTGGGTATTTTTATGAATAAAGAAAATATTTTAAATTAATTAAAATCAAAACAGAATAAAAGTGAATTAAAAAAGAAAAATGAAAAGAGAGTATGTTAGTGCTAATGGGCCATGAAGTGTGGGGGTGTGAAAAGCAAACGCGAAGGCCCAAGGTCCATAAACAACTTAATTCAGGTGTGACATGATTAAATAACATTTTAATTTAAAAAATCATGTGGACATAACATCAATTGGGCAACTTCACTTAAGTGACTAGAAGACAAAAAAGGAATGGACAACCCAGATTAAAACACAAGCCTGGGATCTAATGGCTCATGCAGCGCCACATAATCATCTTCTTCACAAACCAAAAACCCTAGCCATGCATGCAGAAAAACATGAAAAACCAGTGGATTTTCTCAAACTTCCACTCAAGAATACGTATGCTATAGGGCACCAAATGACACGAAATAAAAACCAAAGTTCAAGTACAAATTGTGTAGATTATCATGGTGATTTGTTTTAGTAAAAATAATGGCTTAATCATGGAGAAAATTTGACCCCAAGAGGTCAACATGGACACGGGCTAGGGCAAAAAATTCAACATAAACTAATAACAAGAACACAAGCATGATTGGCATGGTAATGATGATGAAACAAACATGAACATGTGATTAGCATGGCAAACAGTGATGAGCATAGATGATGAGCATGATAATGATGATGATGATGAATATAAGTATATTAATACATGACCATGGAAGATAGAGTAGGATGATTACCTAGTGGAGATTAGGTCCACTGCCCTTTGGTTATGGAGAGAAACAGAAGAAGATGAGGGAAGAATATGATGCCTCCTTTGTGTTTCAAGAACCCTAATTCAAGAGCTTGTTGAGAGAGAATGGAAGCTATGTGATGAAACTTTGCCTTGCTTGCCACGAAATTCCAATGCCTCTTCTTAGGTTTAGGGTTTGCATCTTTTAAATATGTAGGTCAACATGTTTAATGGGCTTTGAGATGATTGTTATCCATGAGAAAAAATATTGCCAAAGTGAGGTGTATTAGGGCATGTGAAATGTTGTTATTTGGCAAAGTTTAAATGAATGGACATATTGCTGCAAGGCCCAAAATGAGAGAGCAAAACGTGACTTGGTTTGTAGCATGGCTTGGCAAGCAAGAAATCCATTCCAAGGTGGTGACTTTATGGCCATGTAACTTGATGCTCAAGTCACCAATTGGAGAAATAATGCAAATAGTAGCAAGATATCATGGAGCTTAGCATCTTTCATGTTGAGCACAAGTTGAAATGATGAATGGAAGAATGTGAAAAATGGCCCTCAAGTTCAGGTCTCAGCATGCAAAACTGATTGGGCCAGTTTGGCCTAAATGCTGCCTAGAAAATCAAGTCATGATGCCAACTTTAAGTGAATGCATCTCTAAAACCATGATTCCAAATGAGATGATTCCAAAATGAGGTGAAAGAGAACATGGAAAGGTAAAATTGTTGTGAAGAAAACATTTTCAAATGATGCCTTGAAGTGCAAGAAAACTGGCCAAGAAGTCTTGACAAACTTTGAAGATTTTTGGACTTAGAAATTTTTCTAAGTGTCCTAAAAATATGTCCCACTTTGACTAAGCATAACTTTCTCAATTTTAATCCAAATGGAGAAATCTTTATATCTCTAGAAAGCTTGGAACAAGAGGAATAACATTCATGTTGGAGAAATTTTCAAATGGAGCTTTTATCTTAATAGAAAATGGGCTTAAAGTGAGTGCAGCAATCATGAAAACTTGCCCTAAATGGAAAGTCAACCATTTCCAAATTAAGTAACTTTTCCAATTCCTGATTAAATGATGAATCCACGATCCAACCTTGATTAAATTTCACATGTAGGCTCCCTTAGGCATGGATTTTAATATTCCACTCTCAAAATGTCAGGAGTTGACTTTTTTGGCCCCATAGTTGACTTTTCCCAAACTGTGTGATTCCCGATTCTAATGATCAATTGAAGCACTTCTGGCTCAAATAAAAAGATGATTTTTTGTATGTAGACCCTTGTGGACATATGGAGGGCCATGGAAAAGAGTTTCACCCAAGGAATCAGAAATAAACTGATTTTATACCAAACCCTAGTTTAGGGCAAAATTTATCGGGAATTGATTGCACTGCTTGCCAATGGATCTTTCTGAGATAATTGTGAATCTTCCTAGGCCAAGATGCCTCTCCAATCATGACATGGATGAGCTCCTCTACTTCCAATCAAACATTGCCTGTTGCAAGTAGCCATGAAAACCCTAATTTCTTGATTAAATTCATATGAACACTCTGATAGCTCTGAATCCTTCACTGATGAACTGAGGACCATAATAAGATACCTGGAGCCACCTGAGACCTTTGAGACTTGTATGCTTAGAGAATGAAGTCCAATTATCAATCTTGCTTTGTGTAGGCTCCTTCTGTTAAGGAGTGGTCAATCAAAGCCTGATTTCCATGTCACTAATGCGGTATGCAATGAGTATGACCTAGTATGATGTCAATGAAATGTAAAACATAATCCCATGCTTCTAGAAAAAATGAAGGGTAAATTTTGGGGTATTACATATGCCCCTATTCAATCAACTGGAGACCCGAAATGAAGATAGCAACGACTTTTGCATTTTTGAGGTACCAAGGGATTGAATACGATAAAAGCCCGAAAATTTACATTGAAATGAAAAATGAAGAATAAAGTAATAATGCCTGTCAGGATAGGCAAAGAGATGGTCTTGAAAAAAAGAATCCGTCAGGTACGGTGAGAGTCGGTCTGAACACCGAAAAAAGAATGTTAGCCTGAATACCAAAATAAATGGTAGCACAGAAATAACCATGGCCTGAATGCCGCTCATCAATCTGAACACTGGGAATGACTTCGATCTGAGCATCAGAAGATACTAGATTATCAAACATCAGTCTGAACACCAGAAAACTGGCCTGAGCGCCACTTCGGTCTGAATACCGTAAAACTGGCCTGAATGTCACAAGTTGCATCGACCTGAACGTCGGAAACTTCTTCGATCTGAACATCAGAAAATTGGCCTGAATGCCACTTGTTGCGTCGACCTGAACGTCGGAAACTTCTTCGATCTGAACATCGGAAAACTGGCCTGAATGCCACTTCGGTCTGAATACCGGAAACTGACCTGAATGCCACAAGTTGCGTCGACCTGGACGTCGGAAACTTCTTTGATCTGAACATCGGAAAACTGGCCTGACTGCCACTTCGGTCTGAATACCGGAAACTGGCCTGAATGCCACAAGTTGCATCGACCTGATCGTCGGAAACTTCTTCGATCTGAACATCGGAAAACTGGCCTGAATGCCACTTCGGTCTGAATACCGGAAAACTTTCATGCCTGTCAGCATCAGCAGAAATAGGGAAAATGATAATTGAGGCGGCACGTGGGCCAACGACCCCTGCTGAGAATAATAAAGGATAAGTCATGAACAAACTTTAGTTTGAGTACTGGAAACAATTTTCTGGCTTATCACTTGGGATACCGAGAATGTCTTATGCTTTACATGTGTATGTTTGAATTTTTCAATGGCGTAATGCTCCATGAAAATGGAAATGCTACGCGATTTGGGAGGATGCAATGTAATATGATTCTACATGCAGGGATGCGAAATGCTAGGTTAGAGAGAACGCGAAGCCGAGGCAAGGAATTCTGCTGGGGGGAATGATCGCAATCTTCTGGACCCTGGCCATGCTGTTGGAGATACACAGCACAATGAACTCTGTGGGGAAATGACCAGCCACGCGGCGTTCTAGCAATAACAAAATACCGAGACTCTGACTGGGGAGAGAATGGCACTGAAAGCTTGCTGCTGAGGAAAGCAATAGTGGTTCTAGCAACCAAAATCTTCGAGAGAGACGACTCAGCAGGGGAAGCAAACACCGATACGGTACCAAGATTCTGCTTCAAGGAAAGAAACCATAAATCTGGCGTCGAGATCATCGATCTGGTATCAAACTCTGATGAGCAGTCGCTTCTGCTGGGAAGATACAGTCTGGTACTGTCAACTCCGCTGGGGATATACAGTCTGACACTGTCGACTCTACTGGGGAGTGTATAACCTGAAACACGTGCTTGGGGAGTGTACATTAGCGAGAACCTGCTGGGGATTGAATAATCCAATGCTTGGACCAACTTTGCAGGGATAAGATACCAAATACCAACCGTTGAAGAAAAACATCCGCGATCATCTGCTGGGAACCTTAAGGAAATGCCCCGAGTGTACCTGTTCTGAATAGACGATCCAAAGCACTTAAAATTTACAGCAATTTTAAATGTTTATTGAGCATGTACCTGTAAAGCTCTTATGTTTCATGATGCAATGTTTATCAAAAATTCGGACGTCATTTTTGCAAACAAAACAGTAAAATGAAAATGAAAACAAAGATATACTGAATAACATGATTTTATTGATTGAATGGCCTCTGAATAGGCATTTACATCAGGAAGCAATCCCTGGAAAGAGGTAATTGCACAAAAGATAAAAAACAGAAATTAACCTAATGGCAATGTGAAATAGATTTCTATCGGGTTCCAACTCTGCTATGACTCGCTCGTCTTCAAGATCCTCCAAATGATCAGCTTTCTGAAAAAGGTGATTGGACTGTTTCCTATCCTTCGAAAGTTTCCAGTTATCGACACGAGATACGATTCAGAACTACTCAGAACGCAGTCATTCGCTTAATCCCTAACTTTTGCCTGGATCGGTCTTTCGGGTTTTCAATCCACCGGGATACCCATTTTTTCCTAAGTTGCCTTTTTCAGGTTTTCAACTTACCGGGTGTACACTCTTTTCATTTTTAATCCCTAACTTTTGCCCGGACCTTTTTTCATTTTCTTGGTTCGCCGGGATGCCCATTTTTTGCCTGGATTATTCTTTTTATTGTCCAGCGGGTCTATTTTATGCGAAGTATTTTTTAACTGCGTCTGAGTTCACAGGGGAAGTGAAGTTTTCACCATCCATAGTTGCAAGTATTAAGGCTCCACCATCAAATATCTTGGTGACAATATATGGTCCATCATAGTTAGGAGTCCACTTGCCCGTGTGATCTGTCTGAGGAGGGAGGATCCTTTTCAACACCAAATCTCTGACTTGGAATCATCGAGGACGCACTTTCTGATCAAAGGCTCTCTTCATCTGACTCTGATACATTTGCCCATGACAAATGGTTGCCATTCGCTTCTCTTCGATAAGACTCAACTCATTGAACCTTGTCTGAATCCATTCAGCTTCATCTAACTTGACATCCAGCAGGACTCTTAGAGAAGGAATCTCCACTTCAACAGGTAGGACTGCTTCCATTCCATACACAAGGGAGTAAGGGGTTGCCCCGGTCGAAGTACGGTACCCATGCAAAGCGAAGGGTAGCATCTCATGCCAATCTTTGTACGTAACGACCATCTTCTGCACAATCTTCTTTATGTTCTTATTTGCTGCCTCAACAACACCGTTCACCTTGGGATGATAAGGGGAAGAATTGTGATGTTGAATGTTGAAGTTCTTGCACAAATCCTTCATCATTTTGTTATTGAGATTAGAACCATTATCAGTAATGATTCTTTCGGGAATCCCATAACGACAAATGATTTCTTTCTTAATGAATCGGGCAACCACATGTCTGGTGACCGTCGCAAATGACGCTGCTTCGACCCACTTGGTGAAATAGTCGATGGTAACAAGAATAAAGCGATGCCCATTGGAAGCAGTCGGCTCAATCTTTCCAATCATATCAATGCCCCACATAGCAAACGGCCACGGCGAAGACATCACATTCAAAGGATTTAGTGGCACATGCACCTTATCAGCATAAATATGGCATTTATGACACTTCCGAGCATATTTGAAACAATCAGATTCCATGGTCATCCAGTAATAACCTGCTCTCAACAATTTCTTAGCCATTGCATGTCCGCCGGCATGAGTACCGAAGGAGCCTTCATGAACTTCCTGCATTAGCATGTCCGCTTCGTGTCTATCCACGCATCTGAGCAAAACCATGTCGAAATTCCTCTTATACAGCACGTCGTCTTTGTTCAAGAAGAAACTGCCTGCCAATCTTCTCAAAGTCTTTCTATCATTGTTGGATGCCCCTGCAGGATACTCTTGATTCTTCAGAAAGCACTTGATGTCGTGATACCAGGGCTTGTCATCAACTACCAGTTCAGCAGCAAACACATATGCGGCCCTATCAAGACGCATAACATCGATCCTGGGAGCATAGTTCCATCGAATCACCTTGATCATGGAGGATAGAGTGGCAAGAGCATCTGCCATCTAGTTCTCGTCACGAGGTATATGATACAGTTGTATTGTTGTGAAGAAAGTCAACAGTTTTCTTGTGTAGTCTCTATAGGGGACCAGATTAGGCTGGCGAGTATTCCAATCACCATTCACTTGATTGATCACTAGAGTTGAATCTCTGAAGATGTCCAGAGTCTTGACTCTCAAATCAATGGCTTGCTCAATGCTCAAGATACAAGCCTCATACTCAGCTTCATTATTGGTGCACTCGAAAGTCAGACGGGCGGTGAAAGGCATGTGGGCACCTTTCGGAGTGGTAAGGACAACACCAATTCCACTTCCTTTGGCATTGACAGCCCCATCAAACGTTAAAGTCCACTTTTCATCTGGATCAGGTCCCTCCTCAACAACTGGCTCTTCACAGTCTTTCATCTTGAGGAACATGATGTCTTCATCTGGAAAATCAAACTTCATCGGCTCATAATCATCAATCGGCTGCTAAGCAAGATAGTCTGACATGATACTCCCTTTGATGGCTTTCTGGGATGTATACTGGATGTCGTACTCTGTCAGTACCATTTGCCAATGAGCAACCCTTCCGGTGAGAGCTGGCTTCTCAAATATATATTTGACTGGGTCCATTTTGGAGATCAGTAAGGTTGTGTGAGTCAGCATGTATTGTTTCAATCACTTAGCAACCAATGCAAGTGCACAACATGTCTTTTCAAGCATTGAGTATCTCGACTCGCAATCTGTGAATTTTTTACTCAGGTAGTAGATGGCATGCTCTTTCCTACCTATCTCGTCGTGTTGACCGAGAACACAACCCATGGAATTGTCAAGTACTATCAAATACATAATCAACGGTCTCCCTGGGACTGGAGGCATAAGGATTGGAGGATTCTGCAAATACTCTTTTATTATTTCGAATGCTCTTTGGCAATCATCATTCCACTTGATAGCCTGATCTTTTCTCAACAATTTGAATATTGGCTCACACGTGGCTGTTAGGTGAGAGATGAACCTTGCAATGTAGTTCAACCTCCCTAAGAAACCACGAACTTGTTTTTCTGTTCTTGGCTCAGGCATTTCTTGTATTGCTTTCACTTTGGCCGGATCTACCTCAATCCCTTTCTCACTAACAATAAAACCCAACAGTTTTCCAGATCTCACCCCAAAAGTACACTTGTTCGGATTAAGCCTCAGCTTGAATTTCCTCAAACGCTCAAATAGTTTCTGCAAATTCACCAAATGTTCTTCTTCCGTCTGAGATTTGGCAATCATATCATCAACATAAACCTCGATGTCATGATGAATCATATCATGGAAAAGAGTTACCATAGCTCGTTGATATGTTGCCCCAACATTTTTCAGACCAAATGGCATCACCTTGTAGCAGAAGGTGCCCCATGGGGTTATGAAAGTTGTCTTCTCCATGTCTTCTGGTGCCATCTTAATTTGATTATAGCCAGAAAAACCATCCACGAAGGAAAATACCGAGAACTGAGCCGTGTTATCCACCAAAACGTCGATGTGAGGTAATGGGAAATCATCTTTAGGGCTAGCTCTGTTCAGATCCCGGTAGTCAACACACATCCATACCTTTCCATCCTTCTTAGGTACTGGAACGATATTTGCAACCCATGGCGGATAATTTGTAACTGCTAGAAATCCCGCATCCAACTGTTTTTGCACTTCTTCTTTTATCTTGACATCCATCTCTGGTCTTGTTCTTCTGAGCTTCTGCTTGACCGGAGGATAATCCTCTTTGAGAGGAAAACGGTGTACCACAATGTCTGTGTCAAGCCCTGGCATGTCCTGATAAGACCAAGCGAAGATATCAACATACTCTTGCAGCAATTCGATCAGTCTCTTCTTCACGTTATCTTCCAAAGCAACCCCTATCTTGATTTCTCTCTTGCCGTCCTCGGTGCCAAGATTAATCACTTCAATAGACTCTTGATACGGTTGAATGATCCTTTCCTCCTGTTTTAACAACCTGGCAAGTTCTTCAGGGAGTTCACAGTCTTCATCACCCTCTTCTTCAGCTTGAACGATTGGATTTTCAAAGTCGTAGTAAGTCATAGCAGAACTGTTATCAATAGGATCCGGTGACGTGCATCTGCATGAGTGATGGTATGTGCTTATGAGTGTGAACAAGGAGTGAAAACTAAATAAAACATTGCCAAATATATATTTTTTGATTTTTGAAAACTGCAAAATTAGAAAGACAGTGAACAAAATATTTGAATGCAAAAAGACGCCCTTTATTTATGATTAAAAAAATGCAGGTATTCACATAGATGAGCCCTACAATGAGTCATTACGCCCTGGGCGAAACGTAAGACTTGGACATGCACAAACAAACAAAGAAAATTACTCTTCAAGAAGAGTGACTTGGATAATCTCTTCAGAAGACCAGTTGCGGAGAACTTCACCCGAGATCCTCGGACGCACCCAGTTGTCAATGTCGCAATCACTATCCTCATCTTCTTTGTTGATTGTAGAGACCTGGCCATACTGAATGATGCCAGCACTGGAGAAAGTAATCGGCCCCTGACGAGTCTGAGGCGTTGAAGTTGTAGAAGTCAATGTTGGCTGATACCCAATCCCAAACTTGTCTTCCTTTATCGGTAAATCCAACAGACGTCCCCAACCGGGAGCAACACCTGAATTTACCAAGGCTTGTGCCTGCTTGAAGGACAAAATAGAGGCACATGCTTTAACCTCTTCCACTGGAGTTGGCTCTATGTAATAATCCCCATTATCCTCTCCGAACATCTCTTCAAGTCTAGACTTCTTCAAACCCGCCAGGACTTTGAGTTCTTCAATCTGTTCTTGAGCCTTGTCGAGTTGATCTGTCATGTAACCATTGGTTGAACGGGCATACAGAAGCTCATTGTTCTTCTCCTTCAGCAGAGTCTTCAACTTCTCCATCTGACCAGTCAATTGGGCCACTGTCTCCTCTTCTTTTGCCTTCCGAGAAGCTAAAAATGCATCCCATTGTTCTTGCCACCCAGCTAACTTACCACGGGCATCTGTTAATTGCTGCTTGACCCGCCTCAACTCAGAACTGGATGACCCCAAGGCTTCGTCAATTTTCCTGAAGAGGTTTACCTCCACAGCTAATTTCTTTTCTGCTTCCTCTTGCAATCTGGCAGCTTCCCCCTTTTGATATTCTGCCTCATGGTATAGATGCATAAAGTCTTGCAACTTAACACTTAACTACGAGTTTTCAATTTGAAGTTCCTCCATGGTATTCTTCAATTTGTCATACTCTTCTCGACTCACCACTGTTGACTGCTCAAGAGTGGGTGAATACAAAGGTTCTTCAATAGGAAATGGCAGACCAAACTCTTCGACTCTTCCCTGAAGCCAATCTTCATACTGAGGATAAGTCCTACAATCTCCCTTTCCAAGCACAGTTCTTCCTCTCTTGATTACCTTGAGCCAGGCCTCAGTTGCCTTACGGGATACAGTCAGATCAGATGAAGAATGGAAAAACAGAGATTCTTCCACATCTTTTTCCAAAGGCGAAGTTTTTAAAGCATACCCAAATTGTCTGATTGCTAGAGAAGGATTATAGTTGATTCCCCCTCTTCTTCCTACCAACGACACATTCGGGAAGTTCCCACAACTGTGAATAATATCCGCCCGAAGCAAGTTCTGGTCAGCCCACCAAGAAATATCTTTAGCTCTTATCCCCATCAACCTCTTCGACCAACTCAACGAGTCCTTGAAATCAACGAACGCTCCCGACTTGGGCAGGTGAGAACTGAACCACTTATAAAACAAGGGTGCACAACAATTCACCAATCCTCATTTTCTATTCTCATTCCTGTGATGCACCGAATGAAAGAAATCTCCCAGCAAGGTCGGCACTGGATTTCCCAACACGAAGAGGCGTATTGCGTCTATGTCCACAAATTTTGCAACCTTAGGGAACAGGACAATCCCGTATACACAAAGAGCCAACACAGCATTGAAACACCTCCAATCACCATCCTCAAGCTTCTTCTTGGCTTCTCCCACTAAGAAACTCAGATGAAAACCACTGACTCCTCCTTTCTGACACATATTAGATTCTAAGACTGATTTCCCCAAATATGTGGCTGAAATCGGGCAGAAACTCGGAACTGTAGAATAGCGACTGTGACTTGATAGGAACTCTCATAAAACTGGCAACCTCCTCCAAAGTAGGGATCAAGATATAATCTGGAAATGTAAAACACCTCAATGGAGGGTCATAGAACTGCAGCAGTGCAAAAAGAGCATCGTGTTGATCTTTGGAGAGAACCGTGACGAAACTTAGAATCAAACCGTAATCCTTCCGGAATCTTTTTAGAGAATCATGATCCATTAACTTCATCAGCTGTTGAATGGGATCCAAACAAACCACAAGAAATTTGTAGGCGACATGTCTCTTTCTGTCGATATCCATCTTAGGAGAGCCAAAAAACCCCGACCAGAATCCAGAAGAAGATATAAACCCCTAGTGGTAGATAAACATGTGTTTAAATGATATGAATGCAAAATGATGTGATGCAATGCAATGACATGGAAATCAGGATTGCTGTATCTGCTTGAACAACTGTCAGGTCGCACTGTCCGAAGAGAAAACCACTGAGGAACATATAAGAGATAAAAGTTCTTCTCTAATAAGAATACCAGAAAATAGGGTTGGTTGAAGGTTAAGGTTTCCTGAATTTAGCCCGCCCCTCACTGGTAGGTTCTAAGAACAGAAGTTCATCAGCTTCTAGCCCTTCAGTCGAGAATAATATGTTTACCATTGAAGGTTTAGCATTATTACGAGACAAAAGACCTCCACTGACTCCCCTCAACAGGACATCCTAAAAGCAAGTTCTCAGCCTCGGGGTCCTCGGGTTGAGCAACGAGAATGCGCCCACCAGAGCTAACATAACCGCGTCTCGGAGGAGAGGCCTCGACTGAGTCCTCGGGAAATGGTCACCAGAGTCGACGATTTCTAAAGGAACATCTTTTGTTATGGAACACCCATAGGACAGAATATATCCAAAAGAAACCTCGTCTCGGTGTGGGTCTTCATGAACAACTTAACGTAGCAACATGCTACGCAAGCCTCATGACTATCCACTCTAAAACCTGTGTGTACGCTCAAGCCTGGGTAGTGGGCTTATCTCTCATAGAACAAGCCACCCCAACAAAAAACCAACAGATCCAACAGATACAACAATCATATGTACACAATGCAATAAGATAAAGCGGATAAATGCCGAAAGTAAATAACTGTACGAAAGAAATAAACACCCAACAAACAAGAAACTCACAAAATCTAGGAGGGACTCGCATAGGGAAACCAGGGTCCCCAGCAAAGTCGCCAGCTGTCGCAACTGGTGCGAAAGAAAACAACCGGCGAGAAAAGAGAAACAGAAGAGTCGCCACCGTTCGTTATTTATCCCAAAGGAGGGAAAGGAAACGATCGAAGAAAACCTGAAGAGAAGGAAAAGACAAGGTCTCGCAACCAAATCTTGGGTTCGGGAGTCGATTATGCGAAGGGAATGTATTAGCACCCCTACGCATTCGTAGTACTCTACGGGATCCACTCTTGTTGTTCAAGTCTAAAGGGTGTGTGTATATCTAAGGTACTATCTTCTAAAAGAAAGTTAAAAGAAAATGACTCGCAAGGATGTCGCATCCACTGCCTACGTATCTCATCTGAGTATGAGAATCAGAGTCTTCGTAGCTCGGATACCTATGGGTGAAAGAGAAGTGTGCTCGGTAAGACATCGCATCTTATGCCTACGTATCTCATCGGGAACGAGAATCAGAGCAAAACGTAGTTCAGCTAACTACGGGAACAAGGGTCTTGATTGCAACTAGGGAAATAGAAAGGGAAGGCCTCGATCGCAACGAAGGCGAGAGAAAAGAATCGCAACAAGGGCGAAAGCAAACAAGGATTAGTTGTTAGTCGTCAGCCAAAAAACTCGGCAAGACATCGCGTCTCGTGCCTACGTATCTCATTTGAACATGAGAATCAGAGTTGACGTAGTTCGCCTAACTAAGGGTTAAGGGTTTCCATCTGAACATGGACTTACAAAAGAGGACACCAGCTGTGTCAAAGGAAAGTGGGCAATGTGTTCACGTCCTAGCAGTAGGTGTCGCAGCTCGCTGAATCGAGTCTTAGGCAGTTACCTCTTTGCAATAGAACGGACTGGCATGCCACAAGATCGGAGACGCGCGGAAGGTGTAAAAGTGGGGAAGCTCTGCCCTAGAGTTGTCATGCCATATGGACCTATGTGTTAGGATTTACAATGGGGAACATCTACCTAATGTTAGCATGCAAAGAATAAGGGAAATCCTACCTATGTTATCATACAAAGGGTTCTACCTAATGGGTGCTACCTAAACGGAACAAGAGTCGACGGATGGAGCAAGGTGAGGAGCCACGGATAAGGGTAGATGGCGATGCCTGAGGCAATCGACTTATAGGTAGATGGCGATGCATGAAGCAATCGACTTACAAGAGAAATGGCGATGCATGAAGCAATCGACTTACAAAAGGATGGATGAGAACGTGTTGGTTCTGTTAAGTTTTGAAAATGATTACTCGACGTTGGATCGAGCTTTTGATCTTGTTTTGAAATGATTATCGAATGTTCATTTTAATTCTTGTATTAAAAGATGAATAAAGAATGAAAGAATAAATATTATACACTTTATGGGAGAGGGGTACATTTGTTATGAATGGGGATGGTTCATGGCAACCAAACAATAAGAATATATGTCTCATACATCATACAAGTAGGCAACAGTTACCAATCAAATCAGGTGAGTAAACAAGTATGTAATAAAATAAAAGAATCAAAGAATGAAATAATGGAGCATTAAACAATGCATGAGAAGTATGAACATGTTAAACAATCAATCAATAGTATGCATGGATGAAAGAAACAAGTGTAACAAATGACAGATGAATCAGACAGATGAAAAGATGCACACAAAGATTCACTGAATAATTTAATCAGGAAATGAGGTAAGGACCAAATAAGATCAAGATAAAAGGCCTCAAATACATGGCATATGAGATGAACAAGGGAGGATTAAAAGATCTCTTCAATTGCCCTAAGCAATCCCTAAGTCAAACATCGATCATGAAGAAGTCAACTGAAAATTCAAGTCAACTTAAAAAATATGAAATAAATAGCAAATTAATCAAGAAAATTATGAAAACTTAAACTAAGTAAGGTGGGGTCAGGACATCATCATCCCCCAAAAATATTTTAAAAATAATGAAAATTAGTATGTGAATTAATTGAAATAAAATAGAGGTCAAAACAAAAGTCAACCAACCAAACTAGGTCAAAAATAAATCCAAAATAAATTGAAAATGGGAAATAAAATTCCAAGAAAAGGTCAGGTTGACCATGGAACATTGGTCAACCTTCATCCCAAAAATCAAAAGCTAAAAATAATTTTAAGTCATAAAAATAAAATCAAGAAAAAAATGTGTGTTAAAATGGACGATTTAGAATAAATAATTAAAATAAAATATTAAAATTAAATAAATAAGAAATTAAAAATTAAATAAAATTAAATAAGACATTAAGAAATATGGAAAATATTTTTGGATATTTTTATGAATAAATAAAATATTTCAAATTAATTAAAATGAAAACAGAATAAAAGTGAATTAGAAAAGAAAAATGAAAAGAGAGTATGTTAGTGTTAATGGGCCATGAAGTGTGGGGTGTGAAAAGCAAACGCGGAGGCCCAAGGTTCATAAACAACTTAAGTCAGGTGTGACATGATTAAATAACATTTTAATTTAAAAAATCATGTGGACATAACATCAATTGGGCAACTTCACTTAAGTGACTAGAAGACAAAAAAGGAATGGACATCCCAGATTAAAACACAAGTCTGGGATCTAATGGCTCATGCAGCGCCACATAATCATCTTCTTCACAAACCAAAAACCCTAGCCATGCATGCAGAAAAACATGAAAAACCAGTGGATTTTCTCAAACTTCCACTCAAGAATATGCATGCTATAGGGCACCAAATGACACGAAATAAAAACCAAAGTTCAAGTACAAAATGTGTAGATTATCATGGTGATTTGTTTTAGTAAAAATAATGGCTTAATCATGGAGAAACGTTGACCACAAGAGGTCAACATGGATACGGGCTAGGGCAAAAAATTCAACATAAACTAATAACAAGAACACAAGCATGATTGACTTGGTAATGATGATGAAACAAACATGAACATGTGATTAGCATGGAAAACAGTGATGAGCATAGATGATGAGCATGATAATGATGATGATGATGAACATAAGTATATTATTACATGGCCATGGAAGATAGAGTAGGATGATTACCTAGTGGAGATTAGGTCCATTGCCCTTTGGTTATGGAGAGAAACAGAAGAAGATGAGGGAAGAATATGATGCCTCCTTTGTGTTTCAAGAACCCTAATTCAAGAGCTTGTTGAGAGAGAATGGAAGCTATGTGATGAACCTTTGCCTTGCTTGCCATGAAATTCCAATGCCTCCTCTTAGGTTTAGGGTTTGCATCTTTTAAATATGTAGGTCAACATGTTTAATGGGCTTTGAGATGATTGTTATCCATGAGAAAAAATATTGCCAAAGTGGGGTGTATTAGGGCATGTGAAATGTTGTTATTTGGCAAAGTTTAAATGAATGGACATATTGCTGCAAGGCCCAAAATGAGGTAGCAAAACGTGACTTGGTTTGTAGCATGGCTTGGCAAGCAAGAAATCCATTCCAAGGTGGTGACTTTATGGCCATGTAACTTAATGCTCAAGTCACCAATTTGAGAAATAATGCAAACAGTAGCAAGATATCATGGAGCTTAGCATCTTTAATGTTGAGCACAAGTTGAAATGATGAATGGAAGAATGTGAAAAATGGCCCTCAAGTTCAGGTCTCACCATGCAAAACTCATTGGGCCAGTTTGGCCTAAATGCTCCCTAGAAATCAAGTCATGATGTCAACTTTAAGTGAATGCATCTCTCAAACCATGAATCCAAATGAGATGATTCCAAAAGGAGGTGAAAGAGGACATGGCAAGGTACAATTTTTGTGAAGAAAACATTTTCAAATGATGCCTTGATGTGCAAGAAAACTGGCCAAGAAGTCTTGATAAACTTTAAAGATTTTTGGACTAAGAAATTTTTCTAAGTGTCCTAAAAATATGTCCCACTTTGGCTAAGCATAACTTTCTCAATTTTAATCCAAATGGAGAAAAATTTATATCTCTAGAAAGCTTGGAACAAGAGGAATAACTTTCATGTTGGAGAAATTTTCAAATGGAGCTTTTATCTTAATGGAAAATGGGCTTAAAGTGAGTGCAACAATCATGAAAACTTGCCCTAAATGGAAAGTCAACCATTTCCAAATTAAGTAACTTTTCCAATTCCTGATTAAATGATGAATCCATGATCCAACCTTGATCAAATTTCACATGTAGGCTCCCTTAGGCATGGATTTTGAGATTTCACTCTCAAAATGTCAGAAGTTGACTTTTCTGGCCCCACAGTTGACTTTTCCCAAACTGTCTTATTCCCGATTCCAGTGATCAATTGAAGCACATCTGGCTCAAATAAAAAGATGATTTTTTGTATGTAGACCCTTGTGGACATATGGAGGGCCATGGAAAATAGTTTCACCCAAGGAATCAGAAATAAACTAATTTTATACCAAACCCTAGTTTAGGGCAAAATTGATCGGGAATTGATTGCACTGCTTGCCAATGGATCTTTCTGAGATAATTGTGAATCTTTCTAGGCCAAGATGCCTCTCCAATCATGACATGGATGAGCTCCTCTACTTCCAACCAAACATTGCCTGTTGCAAGTAGCCATGAAAACCCTAATTTCTTGATTAAATTCATATGAACACTCTGATAGCTCTGAATCCTTCACTGATGAACAGAGGACCATAATAAGATACCTGGAGCCACCTGAGACCTTTGAGACTTGTATGCTTAGAGAATGAAGTTCAATTCTCAATCTTGCTTTGTGTAGGCTCCTTCTGTTAAGGAGTGGTCAATCAAAGCTTGATTTCCATGTCACTAATGCGGTATGCAATGAGTATGACCTAGTATGATGTCAATGAAATGTAAAACATAATCCCATGCTTCCAGAAAAAATGAAGGGTAAATTTTGGGGGTATTACACTTTGTATCAGTGATAAGTTATCCCCTGATGCGCAATTTTTTGAATCTATTGACCTAAGGATAGATAATCCTCAAGTGTTGGTTCATTTTTCATAATCCCAACCTAACTTAACTTCATAAACTTTTTTTTAGTAACCTTTTGTTATTATTATCATTGTCATATTATTATTTACTTTTATGTCATTTACATTTAAGTAATTATTATCATCACCATTGTAATAACTTCATCATGCATGTTTATTTACTTATCTTTACTTTATTGTTATCATACATTAAAAACAACAAAAACATGATAAAATTATAAGACCAAAAACAATCCATTTCACTTAATCCACTTGGATTTAGAGGATCTCATCCTAGGACCTTTACTTGGAGGCTTTTTCCATTACCTTTTTTATGATGCTTTGTTTCAAACTTTGGGTTTCATCTATACTTACATTTCGGTTGTAATAATGGCATCATGCCACCACCCTAGGGGGACATGTTTGTAAGACCATTATCCTTCATTTAGCATAGGACATTCTGATGACACTAAAATTCACCGTATTTTCGACTCCGATTTCGCATGCATTTTAGTAGTTTTATTGTCATTTTGTTGTGTTATTATTATGTTTCTCTTTGTTTTCAGGTTTTTATTTTAATCGGAGCCCTGATCGAGAAAAGGAGTGAAAAAGAGCTAAAAACCCTAAAATTCAGCATTTTGTACCTGTGGCTCCCACTGTGGCTGGCGCCATAGACCCTGCCATGACGTGTCCTAGCTCAACTTCCCTCGACTGCCACGTTCCCCACTACTTCCACTAAGGCGCCTCAGATTGGCCTTGTGGCGGGCGCCACAAGAGGAAAAATTTTCCCTCCCATTTTCAAGTTGAAGGGCATCGTTGTCATTTCCATCATTTTACTCTCCTATAAATAGAGACTCGAAATCACTTATTCAAGCATCCAAACTTAGAGCAGAGGCAAACTTAGAGCAAACTTTGTTTCACTTAGGCATATATTCAGTATTTTAAAGTGGTAATCGCTTCGCATTGGGGTGTTACCATAATTGTGTAATCGAGTTTTGTGATCGAGTCTGTAATCGAGTTTGGAGCACTTTGGAAGGAAGTTAATCCTGCCGCCATTTTCATTTCCGCTTTGCACTTTATTCAACCCTCCGATTGGAGCAGGTTTTTATTACTTTGCCTTTATCTAATTTACTTCCCGCACTTGCTTTACTTTATTTATTTCCCGCACTCGCTTTACTTTATTTATTTCTCGCACTCGCTTTACTTTATTTATTTTCTCGCACTCGCTTTACTTTATTTATTTTCTCGCACTCGCTTTACTTTATTTATTTCCCGCACTCGCTTTACTTTATTTATTTCCCGCACTCGCTTTACTTTATTTATTTTCCCGCACTCGCACTACTTTTATTTATTTTCCGCACTCGCACTACTTTTATTTACTTTCCGCACTCATACTACTTTTATTTAAATTAATGCACTTTTACTTTACCATGTCTAACTAAATCTATAAGGTTAGAATGTAAGGATCGTAATTGAACCGATAATCCGTACAATTGTCCTTAGAAACACTTAAGGGCTATTTTAACTTTCAACTTAAGTTTTCCCGCACTTAATTTCCGTTGGGTAAGATCGAAAGCCGTCCAACGTCTATTTAAACTTAATTGTTTTTAACTATTTCAAAAACAGCAAAAGCGCTTTGTTTAGTTCATTAGGAGTTTTTAACTTAAGAAGAAAAGAGATTTTAAAACTATTTTCGGACGCGTTTATAAGTTTAGAGTCTGGTTCGTGAGAACCTCTTTTGGTTAAGAAATCCAGGTTAAAATACTTTTCAACTTAGTCAAGATACTATATTTCTTAAAAATAGGTTTACTACTCTAACGCAATGCGCGCCTTTTTATAAGTGACAATAAGAGGGTTTGATTATGGAGTACAACTCGGTTCTGAATATGCGAAAGCGACAGTTCCTGTTAAATTAGTTCTTTTCAAAGTAGGAAACACTGCCCATAAGTAGTTCTATTAGCAAGTACCTGGATTATTAATTGATTATGTGAATTACATTCGACCCTGTCTTTATTAATTGAACTTTATTCAATACTTTACTTTTCATTGCACATTCTAAAAACACCTATTTTGATTGCCTTTGATAAACACCATAACAATAGATAACGATAGATTGACACTTGGTCTCTGTGGATTTGACAATCTTTTATATTACTCTGACGCGTTCGTATACTTGCGAAAAGCATGCATCAAGTTTTTGGCGCCGTTGCCGGGGACCAATTTCATCAAATTTCATTTCCCTGTTGTTATATCATTTAGACTTAGGCTATTTCCCGCCGGTCAATGCGAAGAACTCGCAGCACCGGAAGTTTAAGCTTAATATACCCTCTGGCGGAACCTGAACGTTACGCTCGCGCACGTTTATTCTTTCATAGAATTAGGAGAGCTATGGCCGAAGATCAAAACCAAAGACCTCTTAAGGACTTCGCCCAACCATCCAACGAAGAACCTAGTTCTAGTATAGTAAACCCGACCATCCCAGCCAATAATTTCGAACTTAAACCATCCCTGTTGCAACTAGTGCAACAAAGACAATTCGCAGGTCTCGCTACTGAGAACCCGAACCAACATTTAAAAATATTTCTTCAATTAGCAGACACTTTTAAAACCAATGGAGCCTCTCCTGAGGCAATACGTTTAAGATTATTCCCTTTTTCCCTCAGAGATAAATCCCTATCATGGTTAGATCCCCTTCCACCCAATTCCATTATGACTTGGGATAACCTTAGAAGAGTATTCCTTGCTAGATACTTTCCCCCGAGTAAGACCGCCGTTCTACGAAACCATATAACTAGATTTACCCAAAACCAAAGAGAATCGTTGTTTGATGCTTGGGAGAGATATAAAGAGTTGTTACGAGCATGTCCATATCATGGTTTAGAAAATTGGTTAATCATTTAGACCTTCTATAATGGACTTCATTACAACACTAAGATGACCATCGACGCTGCCGCAGGCGGTGCTCTGATGAACAAACCTTACCCTGAAGCTAGTGCCCTCATTGAAGATATGGCTCAAAACCATCAATCATGGGGAGTCGAACGAGCGACAGTTGAGAAGAAGGAAGCCCAAGGAGAAGTGCATGAACTAAGCTCTATAGACATGATGCAAGCTAAAATGGACGCATTAGCCCTTCAGGTCGAGCATATGTGCATAAACCCGAATACTGTAGCCGCAGTTTCGTCGGATTGTGAGATATGTGGAACCAAAGGACACCAATCTGCAGAATGCAGTCTATTAAACGAAACCCACTCTGAGCAAGTGAACTACACCCTAGGGAACCCATACTCGAATACCTATAACCCTGGATGAGGAATCACCCGAACTTCTCCTATAAAAACAATAACCCTATCCAAAATAATGCACCTCCGAGACCTAGTTATCAAGCCCCAAGACCAAATCAACCTATGCAACCTGTGCCACCAAAGCCGAGCCTTGAGAAAATTATGGAAAATTTTATCACCGCTCAAACCCAACAAAACAAGGAGTTCATGAACCAGAACATTCATGTTAACGAATTGATTACCCAGTTAGGAACCAAGGTTGACCAAATAGTTACTCATACTAAGATGCTTGAAACCCAGATCTCTCAGGTAGCTTTAAACCAAGCCCCTCAAACTACACCTGGAGGACAGTTCCCTGGACAACCTCAATAAAATCCGAGAGGGAAAGCCAACGCCATTACCCTACGAAGTGGGAACGCTTATGATGAGCTACCAAACCCAAGATTGAGTGAACCCAAAACTTCTAAGGAATATACCAAACCCACGGACGAAGTATAGGAACCAGAGGAATCTGAAAACCAGGAAAGTCAAGAAAAAGGAGAAAAACCTAAAGATAAAACTTATGTACCACCCCCGCCATGTAAACCACCTATACCATATCCACAAAGACTCAAACAAACCCAGATCAATAACCAATATCAAAAATTTATTAAAATTATAGAAAAACTTCATGTAGAAATCCCTTTCACAAAAGCCATCACCCAAATACCTTCTTATGCAAAGTTTCTCAAAGACATCCTTACCAACAAACGTAGACTAGACGATCCGAAACCTTTGGAATGCAATTCTATTTCCGAGAATTAGTTAGCAAAAAAGGATAAAGACCCTGGAAATTTCTCCATTCCTTGTCTTTTGGGAAGTCATGTCATCGAAAAAGCTTTTCTAGACTTAGGAGCTAGTGTGAGCTTAATGCCTTTAGCGGTTTGTGAGAGGTTAAACTTAGGAGAATTACAGCCCACTAAGATGTCACTTCAGTTAGCCGATAGATCTGTTAAGTATCCAATAGGCATTTTAGAAGATGTCCCTGTTAGGATAGGTCAGTTATTTATCCCTACTGATTTTGTTGTCATGGACATCAAAGAGGACAATGATATACCAATCCTTCTGGGTAGACCATTCTTATCGACTCCAGGAGCCATAATAGATATCAAGAGAGGAAAGTTGACCTTTGAGGTAGGTGACGAGAAAATAGAATGTATACTTCCGAAATTTCTAATGGCACCTGTGATGGGAGATGCGTGTTATGCCTTAGATATCATTGATGAATGCGTTAGGGAATTAGAACAAGAAGAAATCATAAAAACAATTAAGTTACCATCAACTCTCATAATGGAAGATGATGACTTTAAGAAACCCTACATCGATGATAACCTTTACGAATGTTTATCCCTTACCCCAGATCCTATGCCATGCCCTAAGAAACCAACCTTAGAACTTAAGGAACTGCCAAAGAATCTGAGATATGAGTTCCTCGATGAAGAGATGAACCGTCCAGTTATAGTCAGTGCTACCTTGAGCCAAGAGGAAACGAACCAACTTTTAGACGTTTTACGAAGATATCCCTCATCCTTAGGATATAATATCTCTGACCTGAAAGGTATAAGCCCATCTGTATGCATGCATCGGATTTCCCTCAAAGAAGATTCAAAACCCTCCAGAGAACATCAGAGAAGAATAAACCCTATAACGAGTGATGTTGTTAAAAAGGAAGTTCTTAAGTTACTTGAGGCAGGTATAATCTATCAGATCTCGGATAGTAAGTGGGCGAGCCCTGTGCATGTAGTACCTAAAAAGGGAGGCATCACAATCGTGCAAAATGATAAAGGCGAACATGTAGCAAAATGATTAGAAGGAGGATGGCGGATGTGTATAGATTATAGAAAATTAAATAAAGCAACCAGGAAGGATCATTTCCCTTTACCATTTATAGACCAGATGTTGGAGCGTCTAGCCAGACACTCTTACTTCTGCTATCTAGATGGATACTCAGGATTCTTCCAAATACCTATCCACCCCGAAGATCAAGAAAAAACTACCTTTACATGTCCTTATGGAACTTTTGCCTACAGACGAATGCCATTCGGCCTCTGTAATGCCCCAGCTACTTTCCAACGCTGCATGATGTCAATCTTTGCAGATTACCTAGATGGTATCATGGAAGTGTTTATGGATGATTTCTCGGTTTACGGATTTGATTTCCTTAATTGTCTTGCTAACCTTGAGAAAATC
This sequence comes from Lathyrus oleraceus, assembly GCF_024323335.1. Taxonomy (NCBI): domain Eukaryota; kingdom Viridiplantae; phylum Streptophyta; class Magnoliopsida; order Fabales; family Fabaceae; genus Lathyrus; species Lathyrus oleraceus. The sequence continues at coordinate 183,402,033 of NC_066581.1, forward strand.
CTGGAGAGATGCGTGGAGGTGAACCTCGTGCTAAATTGGGAAAAATGTCATTTCATGGTGACCGAAGGAATTGTTTTAGGACATATAGTTTCCAAAAAAGGTATAGATGTAGATAAAGCTAAAATAGAAGTTATAGAAAACCTAAAACCGCCTAAAACTATCAGAGAAGTCCGAAGCTTTCTTGGACACGCTGGATTCTACCGGCGTTTTATTAAGGACTTCTCCAAAATAACCAAACCTTTAATTGGACTTTTAATGAAAGATGCTGAATTCATTTTCGATGAAAAATGTAATGACACATTTAATCTTTTAAAGCAAGCATTAGTCTCAGCACCCATTATGAAACTGCCTGATTGGTCAGAACCTTTTGAGATAATGTGCGATGATAGTGATTATGCGGTTGGAGCCGTTCTAGGACAAAAGAAAGATAAAAAATTACATGCCATTTACTATGCCAGTAGAACCCTAGACCCCTTACCTCCTCGCACAATTAACCTAAAATTTCTGAGAGACATGAAATTGTGCCGTTTGAGGAGAGAAGGAGACTATGTGCTTATGGTTCATGGTGTAGCTATCCCATTTGTTGTTTTACCATGCACTAGACGTACAGATGTACGAGATGAAAGAAATTGGACCTACGCTTTAGATGCTCCACCTGTTTTGGGTCCTCTTCCTCCTAACATTCCTGATGAGGCGGAACATGACACTGATGATGAATATAATCGGAGAGAGAGATCTCCCGTACCCCATGTGTCCCCCCATCACACTTCACCACCACACACCGCACCATCTTCTTCTTATGCAGGTACCGCTCCTGGCTTTTATATTACAAAGGAGATGTGGCGTGACCACATGGCTAGAGAGCAAAGGCGTGACGACCTACTCTCTACCATCCAACAACAACTGGCGAATAACATGAGCTTCATGCAAGAATCGCAGCGGAGGACAGACAGGTCCTATGACACTGTTTTACAGTCCCTGCAAACGATCACAGATACACAAGCCCGTCAGCAACACTACCACCGTCAGCATATTGCACTCATAGAAAATACTCAGGGTTCCATTTTGGGTAACCTTCAAGAAGTGAGGACCACTCAGGATGCCTTACGGGCGAGGATGGATCAGAGAGACCGTCGTCGTACCCGATCCCGTCGTCCACCTCAGGATGGCGAGGGCACCAGTGGTCAGCAGTAGGTTGTCAGATAACCCTTCCCTTATCTTATTTCGGAACATTGGGGACAATGTTCGATTTAAGTGTGGGAGGAGACTTTATCGCTTTTCTTTATTGCTTTTCTTTGCTGTTTTTAGATAGTTTGTTTATTTTTATTGCCTTTTAGTTGTTTATTTCGCTTTCAGTTTAAGTGTCTTAGATAATGCATGAGTCCGACGAGTCACAAAATATAATGTATCTTTAGTACAGTCTAATCTCCCCATACCTTTAGCCCCCACCGAATTTTTTTTGCAAAAGAAAACAGTGTTATTCTGAAAGTTTTTGGGTTTTAAAGACAAGTTTGAGTAAGGATGCGGTGACTTGGGAGAACTTTGCGAAACATCAGTATTATTTTAGCACCATAGACTTCGTAAATATAGGAATCATTCCCGAAACCCCATATACCATGGCCTTAATCATCATTTCAATATAAGTCCTCAGTAGTTTATCCCAGCAGTCAGCTCCGCCCTACGCATCCTCTACGTAGGGGACCGATGCAAATAAGTGAATGATCCAGCAAAACAAAAAAGTAAAAGAAAGCAAAAAGGCAACTCCGGTATAGGTGACCCTCACAAAGTCATTTAAACCAAAGAATTGTAAAAATTTGCTACAAAAAGAAAAATAAAAAGAAAAAGAAAAACTTACCCGCTGTTAGTTGGTTCAAAGGTATCTGGCGCTGAACTCGGTAGGGCGGATTACGATCCGATCCCCCACAACTGCAGTTGGGTCAAATAAAAGGGTTTACACATATTTATGTGCCAGAAACCCCATGCTTAGATCATAATCACTAACAGGTCACTCTGCTATGAAGCATGTACGGATAACGGGCTTAATGTGATTGCGCCTGAATGAAAAGGACACAAAAAGAGATGAAGAGGCAGACCTAAAGTATTGTGGGATAATATGGGTTGGTTAATATAGGAATGAAGTGTATGTCCGTATTTGCGGATAAGTGCCATCATGACACCCTTAGTTCACTCAGTTAGTACCTATCACTGCATCCCGACTTGAACTTAGAAATCTTTTAACCTGAAGCACTCGTTTACACCAGTTTTTCCTCTCTGAGCTTTTTAATGTTTTCCTTGAGGACAAGAAAAGGTTTAAGTGTGGGAGAGTTTGATGACTATGTTTCTCTTTGTTTTCAGGTTTTTACTTTAATTGGAGCCCCGATCGAGAAAAGGAGTGAAAAAGAGCTAAAAACCCTAAAATTCAGCATTTTGTACTTGTGGCTCCCACTGTGGCTGGCGCCATAGACCCTGCCATGACGTGTCCTAGCTCAACTTCCCTCAACTGCCACGTTCCCCACTACTTCCACTAAGGCACCTCAGATTGGCCTTGTGCCGGGCGCCACAAGAGGAAAAGTTTTCCCTCCCATTTTCAAGTTGAAGGGCATCCTTGTCATTTCCATCATTTTACTCTCCTATAAATAGAGACTCGAAATCACTTATTCAAGCATCCAAACTTAGAGCAGAGGCAAACTTAGAGCAAACTTTGTTTCACTTAGGCATATATTCAGTATTTTAAAGTGGTAATCGCTTCGCATTAAGGTGTTACCACAATTGTGTAATCGAGTTTTGTGATCGGGTCTGTAATCGAGTTTGGAGCACTTTGGAAGGAAGTTAATCTTGCCGCCATTTTCATTTCCGCTTTGCACTTTATTCAACCCTCCGATTGGAGCAGGTTTTTATTACTTTGTCTTTATCTAATTTATTTCCCGCACTCGCTTTACTTTATTTATTTCCGCACTCGCTTTACTTTATTTATTTCTCGCACTCGCTTTACTTTATTTATTTTCTCACACTCGCTTTACTTTATTTATTTTCTCGCACTCGCTTTACTTTATTTATTTCCCTCACTCGCTTTACTTTATTTATTTCCCGCACTCGCTTTACTTTATTTATTTCCCGCACTCGCTTTACTTTATTTATTTTTCCGCACTCGCACTACTTTTATTTATTTTCCGCACTCGCACTACTTTTATTTACTTTCCGCACTCGCTCTACTTTTATTTAAATTAATGCACTTTTACTTTACCATGTCTAACTAAATCTATAAGGTTAGAATGTAAGGATCGTAATTGAACCGATAATCCGTACAATTGTCCGTAGAAACACTTAAGGGTTATTTTAACTTTCAACTTAAGTTTTCCCGCACTTAATTTCCGTTGGGTAAGATCGAAAGCCGTCCAACATCTATTCAAACTTAATTGTTTTTTAACTATTTCAAAAATAGCGAAAGCGCTTTGTTTAGTTCATTAGGAGTTTTTAACTTAAGAAGAAAAGAGATTTTAAAACTATTTTCGAACGTGTTTATAAGTTTAGAGTCTGGTTCGTGAGAACCTCTTTTGGTTAAGAAGTCCAGGTTAAAATACTTTTCAACTTAGTCAAGATACTATATTTCTTAAAATAGGTTTACTACTCTAACGCAATGCGCACCTCTTTATAAGTGACAATAAGAGGGTTTGATTAGGGAGTACAGCTCGGTTCTGAATACGCGAAAGCGACAATTCCTGTTAAATTAGTTCTTTTCAAAGTAGGAAACACTGCCCATAAGTAGTTCTATTAGCAAGTACCTGGATTATAATTGATTATGTGAATTACATTCGACCCTGTCTTTATTAATTGAACTTTATTCAATACTTTACTTTTCATTGCACATTCTAAAAACACCTATTTTGATTGCCTTTGATAAACACCATAACAATAGATAACGATAGATTGACACTTGGTCTCTGTGGATTCGACAATCTTTTATATTACTCTGACGCGTTCGTATACTTGCGAAAAGCACGCATCACACTCCTCACATACTGAAAGACTTTATCTTAGGCTACCTTACAACGAGACCTTTTATTTTCTTGTTGGTTACTTTGCATTCATATTGCATAAGCCAAATTTCTTAATCAAATAAATAAACCTTTGATTCAACGTTAAGTGGATTTTTCTTAATCAAATTCAAAACACTTTATAATTACGATTATTATTGTGCCCCACAAGTCTTAAGTGGTGGAGAATGATTGAGAATGGATCATAGGAAATAACAAACATAAGCATACAAATTTGAAATAACTCTCTGCACCCTCTCTAAACCTCACAACCTGCACCACAAATCAACAAATCATAGGAAAACAAAAAACAAACAAAAAATTACTTCAGGGCGCACGAGCGTGCTTACGAAAATCCAGAAATATCTCAGTTTTTTTCTTCAATGGTGCTTGCTACACCCAACCGCTACATAAAGTCCAACAGTATTGCCACTCAAATTACCATATACTATTAATACAACAACCACTTTCACATAAATTACATGCTCATAACCTAGGGTTTGAAAAACATTGCTAACCAACTCTAACATGCAACACAAAATGTTTAAATTAAAAACCTAATGACAACATAAAATTGAAATGCACTGAACATATTGTCGCATCCGCGAAAAACAACCGGCGGGAAAAACAAAACAAACAGAGCCGCCACTGTGCGTTATTTATCCCAAAAGAGGGAAAGGAAACGCTCGAAGTAAACCTGGAAAAGACATGGTCTCGCGACCAAAGAGAGATGGGATCGGGAGTCGGTTATGCGAAGGGAAGGTATTAGCACCCCTACGCATCCGTCGTACTCGACGGGATCCACGCTCAAAAGGATAGAAGAAAGGTTGCTAAACACTGCTCAAAAGAATGCACACACACACACTGGAATAAAACACAGATGGAAGAAAAGGGGGAACGAGCTCGCTAGGATATCGCATCCTATGCCTACGTATCTCATCTGGAATGAGAATCAGAGCTACCGTAGTTCGGCTCACGCACACCAAAACAAAACACACACACAAGAAACCGACTGCCAATCGTTGGGCTTACGTCAGACTCCACACAAACAGGAAAACATAGAAACCGAATGCCAATCACTGGACTTACATCAGACTCCGAACCAACAAACACACTCGGGAAACCGACTGCCAATCGCTGGACTTACGTCAGACTCCACACAAACAAACACCAATAGGATACGGAATGCCAATCGTTGGTCTTACATCCATCTCCTAACACACACAAGAAGGTTAACCAACAGACAAGTTAATAGGGAGTCTGGCACTCGAGCCTAATAACTGTCAAGCAAACACACACAAAAAGAAAAAGGGTGCCCGGAGAGATCTCGTACGATCTCCTTCCTACGTACCTCATCTGGTATGAGGATCAGGGCGACGTAGTTCCCCTGAACAGGGGAGAAACTTCTATCCTAACCAGAGACTGGGAAATGACAAACTAAAAGGGAGACTGGCTCGAGCCTAATAGTTATCATGCAATCCACAATGGTCCTAGGTTGAGATTTCTATCTAACTTGCACAGGCAGCAAGCTATCCTAAACAGCACAGGTAAAGTCATACAAGCACAAAAAGCAAGCACACACACTATATGCAAACAATTGGGCTCATACAAGGTTAGGCTGTGAAACACAAGCCAACTGGAATCGGGTGTAGTTAGCTCTTAACCCTAACATTGAGAGTTAGGGTGAAGCAGATGAAATGGGAAGTGAGGGTAAGACCTCACAGCTCTTATCCCTAGCCTGGGAGAGCTTCAGACAAATGAAAGTGTGGGAGTTCAGAAAGTTGGAACTCTTCTCCATAAGTGACTGACACAACATGATCTTGGGTTATTATCCACAATGCATCAACACAAGGTGTGAGCAAAGTGGATGACACACTGAATAGCAGGAGATGGATTGCACATCTCTTTTATCTGCCAATTGCCTCATAAGAGGACTTTTCCTGCTTGGCACAAAAGTAAACAAACACAAGCATTGCCTCTTAAGGAGGGCTTCAGACAGGTGCCTGCCCACATAACAGAACAGGTCTTCCAGACTACATGAAGTCACAGGAATTATACCTCAATGGTTAAGCAACCAAGCAAAGCAAAGTTCAAAGTGAACTTAAAGTAACTAATGTACCTGTGAAAACATCAGACAAATCAGTACAAAGTTCAGACAATCAAACAACAGTTAATCACACAATCAGACAGATAAGGCATTAAGCAACAATGTGCAAGCCACAGGCCAATGGGCACAACACAAATAACTTGGCATCAACCTACAAAACAACATAAGGTTAGCCAACATCCATCAACTAATCAATCCAAATGAGTGAACCACTTTCACCATGGTAATGCTTCTTAACCTGAAATCCACAACCCAAACAGTGAGTCCAAACCACTAGGTCAAAGCCTAGGGTCAAAAGGGGGTCAAACATTCAAAACAGAACATGAAATTTAACATGGATCAACTTCATTCAATCAAGAACACAATCCAAAAGGTCCCATATCAATATCCTTAACCAAAAACATTTCATGAACCAAACATGGCAAGGTATGCAAATTGTGACCACATTGTGACATCAGAAGAAATAAATGCTCATTAAATCAAAAATGATTCAAATAATCTTGGAAAAATTCATGAGTAAACAGGACATACAACATGATCATCACACAAAAAATTAGAGGCATTGGACACCATTAGGCATGGCAATCACATAGCATAAGTCAAGACAAGCACAACAAGCTCATGTGTGACACAAATTGTCACACCAAGTTAGCATAGGCATAAAACAGAAATGGTAATTGTTAAAAACCTCAAACCAAAGCCAAAACAACAATCAAAATATCTAGAAATAGTGTGCAAAATTTCACATTCATTGGATAAAGAACAAGCATTTCATGACCAAATGAAGTTCAAGGCAATTTAAAAACTCAAATATGACCATCCAGAATGAAAAATCTCAATTAAATCAGAAATGATCCCAAAAATTCCAACAAAAATCATGAGCAATCACAACATCCATAACATGCATCATACAAAAAATCAAGGCAATTGGAGATCATTTGGCATGGCAAACACATCAATCAAGTTGAACATCACAAGGTGTGACACAAATTGTCACACCTAACTTAGCATGATCATAAAACAGGAATGGCAATTGATAAAAATACCAAATCAACACCAAAATGTCAAGCAAGATGTCTAGTTATAGCATGCAAAATTTCATGAGCATTGGACAAGAATCAAGCATTTCACAAATGATATAGCAAGGCAAGGTACAAAATGGATACATGTTCAAATTCCCTAGCACAAAACAAAATCCAGCCAAGCACAATTTTTGGAAAAGTTATCAAAAAATAATAGACAAACAAAGGAGCAAGTAGGAAAAAATTGGGATGAATTTGATGCATTTTTCTATTTTTAATGATTTTAATAAGATGATGAAAAAATAAAAAAATGTATGAAGCATAGCACATGGATACATGGAGAAAAATAGAAAAATAATGTGAAGCATTTGAAGTATGGCATTGGCTGGGAATCGAACCGGGGCGAAATTCAAATATGCAAGGCGCGCCAGGGATGAAACGATGTGTTTCATTAATCCCCGTTGGCAGTCAACGCGCGGTCAAACAAGGAGAGCCAATGGAATGGCTTGCATGGCGCTGACATGGACGAATCAAAGCGCGCGCCCTAGAAAACACATGCAGACGCAGGAAACTGTGCTCACAAGATCAAAACCGTTGCCAAAACGTAAATCATCATCTTCTTCACTCGTGTTCATGAACAGTGCAAGGCATCAAGAACAAACTTCTCAGAAATCACAATTGAACACATCATTGTGTAGATCTTTCAATGTACATCAAGAATACATGCATAGGTAACCATGAATCGTCATACACAAGTGGAATCGAGCAAATGAACTTTCACACATTAAACTTTAATCTACCATATCTAACTCGATTTTGCATGAAAATTTGTGATTCAAAGCTCAGTTTAATCAGCACACTAAGATCTATAACATCATAGCAAAGGAATTCAAAATCAATTGTAGAGCAGATCCTTTGAATCGTGTTATCCAGGCCTTGTGATGCTCCAAAAGTCTTCTAAGATACTTGTATGGATGCTTGGATGAGAGATCAAAGCTCAATTGCTCCTGAATCCAACAGAATTTGACATTGCCATTAATGCTCCAAGCTTTGAATATGCTTCAATGTGCCACGATTTGCTTTGGTTTCACATGCAAAATTGCTCAAGAACACTTCAAGACAATGAATCAAGCACTGGAAATGGATTAGATGTGAAGAAATTTGGAGAAATTTTGAGAGGGAATTTTGAGAGATTTTTCTAGATCTGAAAAAATGAATTGTTTAACTGAAAAACAGTTAGGGTTATGGTATATATATGTCATGCTAATCAAGCTTTAATCATGTTTAAGCCAATGCGAAGTGTAATTAGTGAGTTATGGAGTGTTTTGGCAAATTGAGTTTTTCACCCTATGCATGAAATGCATGGTGAATAGTGCACGAATTTGTATTCATTTTCACTTAAAAATCTGTTTTGGAGCCAATGGTGGTGGAAAAAAGATCAAATAATGCACAAATTTTAAATTCCATATTTTCCCTCCAAAAATCAAGTGAATTTCCAAATATTCATGTGATGATAATGCATGTCATGTAATGCAAGATTTGGAAACTAGAAATCAAAATAAGAATAATGCAAAAAGAGCCATCCAATTTGGAGTTTTGGTTGAGAAGTTATGCTCATTTGAAGCTCCATGTACACTTTGTCAAGATTTGATCATATCTCCTTAACCACACATGAGAAATCCTTGATCTTGGACTTTTTGGAAATGGGAGAGAAAGATCTACAACTTTCATGTTCAAAAAACTTTCATTTGAAGCTTTCTTGATGGTGTAATCTTGAGTTGAAAACCTTTCTATTTTTGGCAAGTTCAAATTACAGGTCACTTTCTATTTTTGGAAAGTTTTGACCTGACTTTAAATTCTTCAATGTTGATGTTTGAAATGTCAAATGAGACTTGTTTGAACATGAATGAAGTATTTATAATCACTTCCCACCTCCAAATCCAACAGTTGACTTGGCAGTTGACTTTTATGGTTGATAGATGACTTGGCCATGCACAGATGATTTTGAGCCTCAACCACTTGATGAAATAACTCCAAAATGAGACCCTAGCTTATACAAGCTCAATAAAATCACATGATGATCTCCATCTCAATAAAGACCTCATCTCCTTGAAAAACCCTAATTGGTATAATGCAACTGATTAGGGTTGACCAGAGGTCAAAACCCTAATCCCAAGGAACCTGATCAGGAATAATGAATCATGATGATGATGGTGTATCCCTTCAACCAAGATAATACTACACCTCCTTGAGGAACCAAGAAACCCTAATTGAAGCACAAACCTCAGATGATTAGTGATCAATTCATGAGACCCTCAAGCTTGAATCTTTTAACCTCTCCATCTTCTGAGAAAGACCTAGGAGGATGACTTGCTTATTGTTTCCACATGATATGCAAAAATGTAATGCCCAATGTCCTACATAATGAAATGCAATATGCTAAGCTAGTCCCAAGAGAGGAGGGCAAATTTTGAGGTGTTACACATACCTTAGCTTGATTGGAGGAAGAGTAGAGAGCAGAGATGAACAAAGCAAGATTTGAAGAATTTGAGCTCTAGGGTTTTCAAAGGGGAAATAGTGAAAGAAAGATAAAAGACCAAAGCTTTATGGCTGAAAGCCACTGCTAGGATACATTAATCCTAATATGATGGGCCTGGGTTAAACTGGCCCATCTGAAATAAAGTAATTTTTTTCCACCATAAGTGGCAGCGCGCTAAGCGTACCCTGACCATGCTAAACGGTAGCAGAGAAACATGGTTTCTCAACTCTGGCCACCAAATGCATCCTGGCCGGATTAAATCCTAAAGTAGTTAAAATAAACAACACAAAAACAAAAACAACACAAAAAACTTACAATGTTAGGGTGCCTCCCAACAAGCTCTTGTTTAATGTCAATTAGCTCGATGGTTCAGTGGTGAATTATGGATCACCAAGAGAATTTGTAGTTGTCCCCCGATCAAATTCACAACTAAGATAAATCTTTAATCTTTGTCCATTTACTATCCAAACCTCTTTTGACACCAGGTCCTCCAACACAATCGCACCATAATGTTTTACCTCTTTCACTACGAATGGTCCTGACCATTTTGACTTTAACTTGTCAGAAAGAGTTTAAGTCGTGATTTCAACAAGATCACCATTTGTCTGACCTTAAAATCCTTCTAAAGAATCTTCTTGTCATGATAACTTTTTACCTTTTCTTTGTAAAGCTTGTTCGAATCATAGGCATGATACCTCATTTCTTCCAACTCATTTAATTGCATCTTTCTCGTGTCTCCGAACAACTTAGGATCAAAGTTCAAAAACTTCAAAGCCTAGAACGCCTTATGTTCCAATTCAACCAGGAGATGACAAGACTTACCGTAAACCATTTGGAATGGGGTTAGGCGAATTGGGGCTTTGTAAGCGGTATGATACACCCACAATTCCTCATCAAGTTTTAGCGACCAATCTTTTTTCGAATTAGACACAATATTTTCCAAAATTTTCTTAATCTCTCTATTGGATACCTTGGCTTGACCATTTGCTTGTGGATGGTACGGTGTCGCCACTTTGTGTTTCACACCATAATGCTCCAAGGCTTTTTCAAGTTGCGAATTGCAAAAGTGTGATCCTCCATCACTTACCAACACTTTATAAGTACCAAAACGGGAGAAACTATTATTCTTTAAAAACTTGATCACCGTTTTACCGTCGTCTTTTTGTGAAGCAATCGCTTCAACCCATTTGAATCAGGTTTTCTAAGTAGATACTTTATCGCTGCATGGTCAGTGTACACAATAACTTTCTAACCAATGAGGTAGGACCTAAATTTCTCTAATGCATACACTATTGCAAGAAGCTATTTTTTAGTTGTTGCATAATTTATTTGAGCTTCATTCAAGACTTTACTTGCATAGTGTATGGCATGAAATATTTTTTTTTCTTTGACCAAGTACCGCACCAACAGCATAATCAGTCGTGTCACACATTAATTAAAAATTCAGTTTCCAATCAGGCACGATGATTATGGGCACAGTAATCAATTTTTCTTTCAAATCATTAAAAGAAATCAAACAAGCATTATCAAAAATAAAAGACTTATCTTTATTAAGCAAGTTGCTTAAAGGCTTTCCAATCTTGGAAAACTCTTTGATGAATCTTCGATAAAAACCCCCATGACCTAAGAAACTTCTAATCCCCTTCACGTTCAACGATGGTGGTAATTTTTCAATGACTTCAACTTTGGCTTGATCAACTTTAAGGCCTTTGGAGGAGACTTTATGGTCGAGCGTAATACCTTCCGTAACCCTGAAATTGCATTTTTCCCAATTGAGAACCAAGTTGGTTTCCACACATCTTCCTAACACGGTATCCAAATTCCTCAAACATAAATCAAATGACGGATCAAATACAGAGAAATCATCCATAAATACTTACGCATTTCTCAATCAAGTCAGAAAAATAGCTTGCATACACCGTTGAAAGGTTGTTGGTGCATTACATAACCCAAAAGGCATTCTTCGATATGCAAAGATACCAAAGGGGCATTTAAAATCAGTTTTCTCGTGGACTTCCGGATTGACTATGATTTGATTGTAACCCGAATATCCATCCAAAAAGCAGTAAAATTCTTGACCGGACAATCTCTCGAGCATTTGATCCATGAAAAGTAAAGGGAAGTGATCTTTCCTCGTAGCTTGATTGAGCCTACGGTAATCAATACACATTCTACAACCTGTCACGGTTCTAGTAGGAATCAAATTGTTCTTTTCATTCCGAATCACCGTTATTCCACCCTTCTTAGGTACCACTTGAACAAGACTAACCCATGCACTACCCAAAATTGGATAAATCATTCCGGCTTCAAACATCTTCACCACTTCCTTCCTCACCACCTCTTTCATGGTAGGATTCAAGCAATGCTGAGGTTGGGTTACCGATTTGAAATCATCCTCCATCAATATTTTGTGCATAAAATAAGATGGACTTATTCCTTTTTAATCGGAAAGATTCCAACCCATTGCACTTTGATTTTTTTTCAAGACATCAATCAAATTTTCTTCTTCATTCTTGGATAATGACTAGCTTTTTATCACCGGTTTGTGCTCATCTTCTTCAAGAAATACATATTTCAAGTATGAAGGTAACATCTTTAATTCAAGTTTTGACTCTTCTCTCTTTGGTTCTTCTCTCAAATTTTCAATTTTTTCTTCTAATGGAGGAATTTCTTCCAATGCCTCAAGCTCTCTTAGACATTCTTCAATTTCTTTTTCTTCGTCCTCATTGAGAACTTTGAGCGCATTGGTAAGAGCTTTTTAGAGGGGAGTGGACACATGAACTTACCTTTTTTACTTCCATTATAGCCTCATCGGTTGCATAAATTTGGAAATAATCACTTTTATCCTTTGAATGCTTCATGGCTTCAAAGAGATTGAAGCAAACATCTTCATCTTGAACTCTCACCTTCATTAGACCATCATCGATGTCAATCATCATTCTAGCGGTCTTTATGAAAGGTTAACCAATAATCAATGGTGCATCATCATCTTCCTCCATATCAATAACAACAAAGTCAATCGGGAACAAGAATTTATCCCCTTTTACTAACACATCTTCCGCTACTCCATGAGGACGGGTTATAAACTTGTCTGCCAATTATAATGTCTTCCTTGTTATTTTCAACTCAATGCTTCCTAACCTCTTCACAACAGATAACGAAATAAAGCTTATGATAAAGCCCAAATCAATCCAATCTTTTCCAATGTAAACATTTCCTATTGTGACTGGTAATGTAGCCCTTCCTAGATCACTTTCTTTCCACGGTAGAGTGCTTTGAATGATTGTGCTACAACTAGCATCCAAAATGATTGTTTCTTGATCCGTATATCTTCTCTTTTTTGTAAGGATCTCCTTCATGAACTTTGCATATGTAGGCATTTTCTCAAGGGCCTGGGAAAATGGAATATTAATTTGTAACTGATTAAATATATCCAAGACCCGAGCATAGTGCCTAACATTATCTTTCTTGGAAGGATCATGTGGATATGGAAAATTTTTAATTGGAATATTATTCAACTTATCCTTCCCCTTTTGATTCTTTTTCTTATTTTCCTCTCTAATTTTTTTCTACTTCTTCTTTCTCACTTTTCTCTTTTTCAACTAATTCTCCCTCAATATTTTTTTCTATTTCAATCTCATATCTTTCCTTCTCCTTTCCTACTACATTTTCCTCTTCCTCCACTTCATCACCAATGCCCATGTCAAACTTTTTACCACTACGTGTTAGAATAGACTTACAATGCTCCTTTGGGTTGACTTGAGTGTTGGAGGAAAAAGTTCCTTTGTGTTGATCGGTTAATTTCTTAGACAATTGACCAACTTGAATCTCTATATTTTTAACGGCCACATCGAAACTCTTTTGGTTAGCCATTGACATTTGCAAGAATTGGGTGAGATATCTTCTATCTTCGAATTTCCACCTTGAGGTTGTGGAGGTTGAGTGTAGTTTTGATAAGGATTTTGGCGGTTTAACATTATGGCCTCTTGTCTTCAACCTTGTTGATAACCTTGGTTATTTCCTCTTTGTTGGTAACCTTGGTTGTTTTTATAAGGTGCTTGCCTTGGTTGATAACCTTGGTTTTGAGTTGGATTTCCCATATAATTCACTTCCTCTCCAACCGGAGGACAATAACCGTTAGGATGATCTCCTTTACACAATCCACAATAAGCAACTTGTTGATGCTTGTTAGGAATCTCTTGCATCTCTTTGATTTGTTGTGGGAGCTTCTGCATTTGTTGTGTGAGTAACTCCACTTGTTGAGATAACAATTTGTTTTGAGCAAGAATTGCATCATTTGTGCCCAATTAAATGATTAAAGGTTTCCTTTGGGTTGTACCTTGCTTGTGTTGGCCTTGATGATTATTGAGTTCCATTCTCTCAATAATGGATATGGCTTCTTCCGCACTTTTTGACATCACAAAACCACTCGTAGTAGCACCCAATAGAGTTTTATGTTGTGGTTGAAGTCCATGGTGAAAGATATGGATTTGACTAAGTTCATCAAAACCATAACCTTGACACTTCCTTAACATTGACTTGAACCGCTCCCAAGCTTCATTAAGGGATTCATTTTCACCTTGTGAGAAAACCGCAATTGAAGTATTTGCTTTCATGAACCTATTGTGTGGAAAGAATCTCTCAAGAAATTTTTCCTCTAACACATTCCAATCGGTCATTGTTTGATTAGGTTAATCAAGATACCATTCTTTTGCTTTTCCAATCAAAGAATGTGGGAATAATCTCTTGAATACTTGATCTTCTTCCACTTCTAGAACTCCAATTGCATTGACAACCTCATAGAATTTGGTAAGGTGAGTGTAAGGGTCTTCATGATCAAGCCCTATGAAGGGTTTTGCATATAAAATTCGAAGTATCCCAGTCTTCATCTCCTCGTGTCTTCCATTGTTTGCAATTCTAGAAAATTGGGCATTTCTCCTCGGGCTATTTCTACAAGGACCTCTGGGGAGTTTTGGAGGAGGTGGCTCTTCCATGATCGGTGTAGACACGAGAGTTGTTGATGAAGTACCAACTAAATTTCTATCATGTTCTCTCCTTTCCTTATCTAGTTTTCTTCTCCTTCTTGTTTTGCTATTAAGTCTACGAGCAATTCATTCAATCTCAGGATCAAAAAGATGTTGATCTATGTGTACACTTCTGTTCACATAAACAAAGCTCTGAAAAGCTAACCAAGCAAATTAAAAAACACAAGGGATAAGAAATGAGATAAGAGATAATAAAAAACATAAAACAAGATAAATTATTGCAATGCTTGCAATATCATAACAACAACCCCCGACAACGGCGATATTTATTTTATCGTCTCCACGGGGATTGATGAGATATTACCGCTGTTCTACAGTTTACTATGTCTTAAGCAATGGTTTCAAATTGTTTTGGGTTGGTGAAAGTAACATTCATAAGAGTTTGTAGCAATGGTAAAAGTTTAGAAAGATTAACGTTTTAAAAGACATATCAAGACTAAAGTTCATCAACCAATTTTGCATGCATTCAATTAATCAAGCATGTGAACTTCATTTATAATCAACATAACAACATATTGTTCATCTACATTGCTCATGTCTAAGACGGTATTGTGAGTTTTACCGAATTGTTTAATCAATGATGTCTCAACCTATTAAACAATACAAATAACATTAATGATATGATACAAAGTGAATATCAAAGTCCACTTCCATGTCTAGATTTGGTATTTGGTTAATGATAAACTTAGGTCAAGACTTAAAAGATCTTTCTCAACAATGTTTTAAACCACAAATATTCAATAAAAGTAAAGATTATCATCTACATTGATTATCAAGTTGTTCACATACAAAAGATTAAAAGAAATACATTCAAGTTAAGATTGATTACATCTAATCTTGATACAAGAAGGTTTAGCTACCCATAATCACGGTAGATTCTTCAACAAGTAACAAGAACAGATTCACAAGCATCAACATCGAAAAACTCAAAGATTGATACTTCAAAATCTTAATTCTAATTTCTTGATGATTTTTGATATAAAAATAACTTTGGAATAAAGTTGGAGAGGTCTCAAAATATCTAGCCAAAAGTATATATATCATGTCCAAAAAGTGAAATCACGTTAAGCCCCATCAGAGCGCGCTTAGTGCAACCAGTAAAAAATAACTTAAACCGCCTTGATTTATGCTAATCGAACTCCTAACGCGAATTTCCCAATTTCCTTTTGTCCCACGTTTTCTAAGCGCGCTTAGACCTCTTTGAAAAACTTGGAAACTTAAAAATAGAAACTTTGTGTCTTGCTTGGTGCCTTCTTGCTGATGCTTCCAATAGGCTCTGAAACCTACAAATTTGCACCAAAATGATCAAACAAAATCTATTCACATGATAATGTTAAAAACTACATATTTACACTTTAAACTAAGATGCTAACAAGAAATTCTATTGAGATCAAGTGAAAAGGGGCACAAAATACTATGACTTATTTATAAAAATTGGCCCTTAATAGTACCCATGGTGAGAAGATATCCAAACCACGATTTTGATGAGCTTATGTAGATCCACATCTTTAGAAATGGGCTATAACAACAACTAAAGTTATTTCTAGATGCTATTGATGAGGGATCTCTCATGTACAAGAATGCAAAAGATCCAATTGAAATCATTGAAGGAATGTCACTTAGTGATCATCAGGGATAACATAATGTAAACCAATCATAAAGAAAGAGTGGTATCATTGAGTTGAATACCAATGATGTTATTCTGGAATAAAACTAGTTCTTGATGCAAATAGTGGATGACTTGACAAAGTAGTTGTCTAAACTGCCACAACAATTGAAGGAGATGCATGAAACACCTCAACAAAGGCATATTGCATTTTTAAAATTATGCAGCAGAGATAATTCATTCATGTTGCTTAGGATTTGAACCAGGTAAAAGTCATATTCACCTACACAAGCATATTCCACACAAGAAATCCCTAGTTTCTAACCTACAGTTGACTTTGGTCAACTGTTGACCAAAGTCAACCATCCATTTCTAAGTCCATATTGTTTTGACCTTGGTAACATTGACTATCCTTTATGCCATTTTTTATTCACATCATTTTTAACATTCATGTTTGTTACACACTTTTGAACCTAACTTGTGTTTAGTCCTCATATCCAATTCCACTTTCATAATTCCATTGATAACCTTCCATAACTATCATTCAAATCCAACATACCTTTCATAAACATTTCCAAAACAAATCCATAAGACCAATTCCATTCAACTTTCATTTATAACTAACTTTCAAATTCCATACAATAAACACTTTCAAATGCACATTCCATACAATTTCAAGTCCATGATATTTCCATACACATACAAGTGGCATGCCATAAAGTCATTCAATCCATTTCCATTCTTTCATTCAATAACATCCATTACAAACCAAATTTTCAAAATGTTCCAAAATAAATTACAAGCCAATCCATATCTTCAATTTTAAACCAATCCTTTACATTACAATAGAGTTCACATTACAAAAATTATAATTCCTACTAATGCTAAAGTTAAACATAGCATTCCAAGCATGTCATAGCAAGCCTATCCATTCCAATCTTCAAGAAGACCAAGTTTTTATCTTCCATAGAATTACCTAGAAAGTCAAGAAAACCACATTTTGAGATCATGGCATATTCATCAATTAGCAAGCATTCAAACTTTAATTCAAGAACATACTCATTATTTCCAGATATTCATACTTCACTATTCATTTTTCATTTTCTCTTCGCAACTCTTCTATTTTCCACAACTCTCCAATCTGAGTCAGTCTGCAGAAAATCACAATCTCCACTCTAAGCTTCACTCACGCATTGAACCAGCTCACACAACGCGAAGAAGAGAAGAAGAAAAGGTACGGTTCGGAGCAGAGCAGAAGGAAAGGGTGATACCTGTAACTCTCCATAGGTTCGTCGTGTCGGAAACTCAATAGGTAATCTTTTTGTCTTCAATATGCTAGTGTTTTTTGAAATAATCCATGACCTCCATTAAGCATCGTTGGAAGCCCGCAATGAGAGCAATTGGCGAGGGAGGTGCAGTGCGACCTTGCGTGGCGTATGAAGGCCAAGATGAGCTGTTGAATTTGTTCCTATGCGCCATTTTGGGAGCCATACCGAAGCTTCCTTCAAACAAGAACAAAGGAGTTTGGATCGCGTTTGATGAGAGGTTTTAGCAGACCGTGCATTCAGTTTCGTGCCTCATTAGTGTAGCTCTTAGGATAATAACAAGCCAGATCCACTAAGCCTTGTTTGATACGCCCTTTTCCTTCTTCCTGCTCCATGAATTCGGTAGGATTTCGACCCGTTGGTCCTTTGCGCCCAGAATTCGTGTTCACACCCCTGCCATGGGCCTATACCCCTCAATTCATGGATCATTTGCTTGTTATCTTATTTTAATCACTATCTTAATCAAACTTAGTTCCTTTTAATTTATGATTTAATGTATGCTTTAAGTTTCTTGTAAATAACACTTAATTCTTTTGTTGACATTTTGTTCTCATTTAGTTTTTCCTGATTTTAATTCTTTAATATTGGATTTTTAGTTGTTATTTTAACCATGTTTAGAATTAATAATGAAAATACATGTTCATGTTAGAATTGATTAGACATTATAGAATTTAATTAGATGAGTTTTACAATTCTAGGATTAATTAGAATTTTAGATTTTGTTTAGATATAATTAAGGTTTTAGTTCTAAGTAGATTTTACTTTTGGAATTAACTTCTTGATTAATCATCCATGTAATTTGACCTTTTTACCCTTAGGGTTATTTTAGTCATAGAAATGCATGATCCTTTAGGGTTAGAATTGATTTAGAATAATTAGCTATTTTAAGCAAGTTGATTTTAATGAAGTATTAGATTAATATGATGTAATCTTGGCATGATCCCT
Organism: Lathyrus oleraceus; assembly: GCF_024323335.1. Lineage (NCBI taxonomy): Eukaryota > Viridiplantae > Streptophyta > Magnoliopsida > Fabales > Fabaceae > Lathyrus > Lathyrus oleraceus. Next base: position 183,420,656 of record NC_066581.1, read on the forward strand.
TAAGAATAACTTGTGCATATTTTAACCCTTAGATTAGGTTAACCATATATTTTCAAATTAATTCCAAACCTTGATTCAAGTTGATCAAAAGAAATTTTGATTAGCTAAATCCTTTGATCGTGTATAATCCTACAGTCTATTGAAGTGATCAAAAGTCCCTTGATCACTTGATGAAACTCTTTCAATGAGTTGTGGATCTCCAGACCTCAAGTTCAGACTTGCATACAAGGTATCCCAGTCAAACCAAGCAGTGGATTATACAAGGCATATCAAAGGTGTTTCTTCAAGAGCTTGTCAGTCAAGATTAAAATTGTGCGACATGAGCCTTAAGAAATAGGGAATGAATGAGAGTGGAGAATTCCATTAACTCATTTTGAATATCTTTGGATACGGGACGAATGACCTAGTTGCTTATCGTATTCACCTCTATTTAGAGACTTTAACACACTTCAAATAATATGGTTTTCAAGTCTCTCACTTCAAAGCAATAGTACAACAATCAAAGGTCTCCATCAACAACTTATCAATCATAATTCAAGTTGTATGTCATGAGCCTGAAGTAACAAACAATGATGAGAGTGGAGAATTCCTATCCTTGTCTATGATATTCTTGGGTGCGGGACGAATGACCTAGTTGCTCAAGGTATTTGCCTTTATTCATAGACTTTAATGTAATTCGAATCAGATGATTTATAAGATCTTCATCATCAAAAGGAGAAGTAAAGATTCTTCTTCAGCAACTTGAAAGTTATGATAAGAATCACATGCCACGAGCCTTAAGTAGTAAAGAATTAATGAGAGTGAAGAATTTTATTAACTCATTCTGAATATCTTTGGCTATGGGATGAATTACCCAATTGCTCATCGTATCGACCTTTACTCATAGACTTTAGTGTGGTTCATATCCAATGATTGTCAAGTCTTCTTCATAATCCATCTTTCATTATCATACCTCTTGCCTCATCAATCTCTTGTTGTCATAATAGGCTAAACTACGAAAGCTATGACTTTCTCATTGCATGGTGAGAATACGTAGGCACGAGAATTTAGATTCTCTGCAAGCTACCTTATTTATTTCCACCTCATTTGTTACTCATTCATCAATCAATACCATCTTGTTGAAATCATATCATTTTTCCTGGGATTCCATGCAAATCCTTTTAGGATGACCTAATCAAAGTCCACCTTGTGAACCAAGAGATGTTTTCCTTAATGTCAAACACTTTATTCCTTCTTTTTGGCCAATATGCCTTTGCTCTTTGGTTCAAAGTTTATTCCTTCATGGATCCAATATATCATTTTTCTTTGATCTCAAATTGTTTGTCCTCTACAGTGATATATTGTTCTTTGTACCCAACAACACTTTCTTGTGGGCCTTATATATATATATATATATGTATATATATATATATATATGTATATATATATATATATATATATATATATATATATATATATATATATATATGTATATATATATATATATATATAATGTCAAACACTTTATTCCTTCTTTTTGGCCAATATGCCTTTGCTCTTTGGTTCAAAGTTTATTCCTTCATGGATCCAATATATCATTCTTCTTTGATCTCAAATTGTTTGTCCCCTACAGTGATATATTATTCTTTGTACCCAACAACACTTTCTTGTGGGCCTTATATATATATATATATATATATATATATATATATATATATATATATATATATATATATATATATATATATATATATATATATATATATATATATATATATATAGATAGATAGATAGATAGATAGATAGATAGATAGATAGATAGATAGAGAGAGAGAGAGAGAGAGAGAGAGAGAGAGAGACTTTTAGGCCAATGACCAATGCATTCCTTGTGAACCAAGAGATGTATGTGCTATAAAACCAAACACTTTTTTCCTTCTTTTTCGGCCAATATGCCTTTACTCTTTGGTTCAAAGAATTTACCTTTATGGATTTCCCATGTTACCATTCTGTTGGTACAAGTTACATTGTTCATCATTACAATCATACCTTTGGAATTGTTTGTCTTGTTAGTCCTAGTTGCTTAGGCAAACACTTCCTTATCCCTCCTTTGTTCTCATAGTTTCACAAACTACGAATGCTCTGACTTTCTCATTGCACATTGATAATATGTTGATACGAGGATGTGAATCCTTGGAGAGCACATTCCTAATTATTTTGTATGCCTTAGGGCGTCATCCATAGCTTTCATGAACCATCATCTACCTTCAATCATTGAACCATTCACTTCATGTGATATATCTGTTATCTTTGAACAAATACATGATCTCTTTGAGCTCAATCTTATGTCTGCTTATGAACCAAGAGTTGTTTGTGTTGTGAAACCAAACACTTAATTCTCTTTGTTTTCGGCCGTATCGTATAGTGGCAAATGTTCAGACTACTCACATATTGGTTAATGCCATTTTTCTTCTTGGGTTCAAATTTCTTCCCTTTTTGGAGTTCAAAACAATATAATCCTTTGGTTCATACCATACCTTGATCACAACTTCTTTTCACCTCCCACCATTAGTTCTATGAACTACGGAGCTCTGAATTCCTTATTACACTATAAGGATACGTAGGCATGAGGGCCAAAATACTCACCCAACACTTTATCTATTCTTTTTCTTTCCCCTTATTCTTTTGTGAGTAACCTTTAAATAGTAACACCCATTCGAACAAGAACGATCAAAACGGTTCTCGTTGAGTACAATGGATGTTAGCGGTGCTAATACCTTCCCCTTGCATAACCGACTTCCTTACCCAAGTTTTTCTTTCCCAGGTGTTATCGATGTTTTCCCTTTCCTTCGAGAATAAATAAAGTTCGATGGTGACTCTGATGTATTTTCGAATGTGCGATGCGTTCGAGTATATTTACACTAGCTTCAACTATCTTCAAGCTATTTATGTTAAATAATCACTTGTTGGGAGGCAAACCAACCAATTTTTCTTAGGTAGCCTCTTATACTTTTTTAAAATGACAATGATGCAAGCAAAATGCCAAATCAAAAAAAAATATGGGACCTCTAAGCACACTTTAGACATGTAAATTGTTTCCTAGGACGCCCAAAGAAAAACCCAAAAACCAAAACACGGGTTCTCGACTAGCACATACTAGATCACCTAGCGAGATGCCCATTATAGGACTTTGTGAAACAAAATAAGACTTAAAAGCACCCACTCCAAACATTTTTTCTCACTCTATCAAATTCTCTTGCACAAAAAAAAAACCTAACACACACTCGAGACAAGCATCCAAGGAGAAAAACATCACATTTTCTCTTTTTAATCAAGTTCAGAGATTTCCAAGTATGTCATTTTGCTCTATTATGCTTTAAATATTTTACATCATTAACTTTGCTGCAAACATAATGTATTTCTCTAATTTAGGAATGAATTAGGGTATATTTATTGCTTCATGATGATAACATAAGATAAACGAAATTTTCTTGCATGAACAATTAAAATGATACCATAGGATAAGAAATGATGGTATGCTAAGTTGGGAACTTCTAGGGACTCCATGTAGACTTTGGCTATTGAGAAAAATTGATTGTATTTTTAAGAAATATAGTCAAAGAATTAGTACACCTAGAATTTCATTTGTCTTGCTGATATAAAGTGCAAATGAAAATTTGCAAATGTGTGAACTCTGTCATATCACCTAACAAAATGCCTTCCATGTATGTTGTTTGTTGATTTTCACATATGGATTCAGGAAGACCTACAATCTGACAAAATAGATAGAGCTCTGACATAGGATCATCTGCCATACCATATGATAGCATAGGCTCAGAAGCTACATTTATGAAAATTTCTATATTGAGTTAGAAAGCCACAACTTAATACAAGAAAAGACAACTGAGTTGGAAGATCCAGGGGAATACTTGGTTGTGGTGCAGGAAATAAATGCACGAGGTTAGGGAGTTCTAGCCCTACCTCCCAAACTTGTCAACCTTAAGATTGTTAGGAAACTTTATGTGAACTTAAAACCTAATGAGGATGCACCATTTTTAAAGGTTTCTTAGGTTTGGGGCCGACGAGTCCCATTTGAAAGAGATGTCACCCATGCCTACGTAGAAGTTCATTATTTGGCAAACTCAATGAGGTTGGACCCCTTTTCCATTTAGCTAGCCAAAGGAAATTGGAACTATGATGAGATAGGTGTTGATATTTGTGAAGTAGGAAAAACCTATGAGTTGGGACAGGACAAAAACCCTATCTATTTTTCGATACCTAAACTGGCCACCCAAGCCCAAATCTGGATGACCTTCCCTTCTTCACAATGTTACTCTTGTGAGTCATACTTCATAAGAAACCTTATAAATTGCAAAACTAATATGATACATTATGAAAGGAAACCAAGTTGACAGGGAAAATGTGATTACAATAAATATGGGAGAATGTAAGTTCAACATAAATACATGTTATTGGCTTTCTAGGAGTGATCATGGGATTGTGAAGACACTTCAGTTTAGACATCCCTAACAACCATAATGTCTTCCAGATGTTAAAACTTGATAATGCCTTTATCATACGGTATACAGGTCGTAAAGAAAGGATTCTTTCACCATCATAAGAGCCTTCTGTTACACCAGTTGAGCACCAACATGGAGTAACAAACTTTGATAGCATGTATCTTGGTTTTAGAGCATATTTTTCATATGGTTTGGATATTACTGAGGCATGCCACAAAGGTATGTTATGTATTAATGAATCATTGAACATGTTGCAGCTGAGTAAGTAGGAACCACATGCTCCATGTGAGCCTATACCTACTCAAGATGACTTTATCTTCTACTTACAATGACCTACATATATGCCATTCTACTATGAGTGGGAAAGTGGTAATGCAAGTGGAAGTGAGGCAGTAGAGGAAAAATGATAGATGCGAATAAAGAAGAAGAAGAGGAAGGTGATGAATAAGAAGAAGAGAGTGAATAAGAAGATGATTAGGATACGACAAATGAAAGTGATGACTAGACAGATGTTGCAGTTTTTCACCTCACTGTGAAGTTTTTATCACTTTAATTTAATTGTTTGTTGAATAATGGTTGCTAGTTTGTTTATTTTTTAAGTATTATGTTACTAACAATGTCCATGCACAATGGACTTGGGTGTGCTTGTAATTTTGTATTAAGTACATGAGCATACCCAAGTTTCCAATTATATTTGAGTATTGTGAGGTTAAGATGTTTCTTCCCTTGAATTATAATGTGTACATGATGAGGAAATTGAATAAGACAAATAGGTATAGGTGTCATTGGAGAAGGCTTATGGGCAAGAAACTAAGTGCACCTATTGTACTTTGCTACAAATTAGGGCTAAGCAAGAAATCCCTACAAAATCCTTCCTTGTCTGTTGCCTGAGGACAAGGAAATCTTTTCTGTAAGGGGTGGAATGCAAGGATGATCAAAAGCTTATACGTGTAAAATTTAAATGTTTTCATGATTAATTACTTTTTCAATTTTTTATTTTTTAAATTGCTTTTAAAGGTTTGTGTGTAAATAGTTTATCCCAATGATCTGAACTGCCATATGCATGGGAATAAAAAAGTCTAGGTTAATGAAGAAGGTGTGGAACCTTGTGTTTGCAGGTTTAATCAATAAGTGAATAAATCTAAGCATGCCATGCCTAAACATATCATGGTTTTCATGATGACAACTCATGAAGATATACCTTGACTCATGAATATGCAACATGACTTTGATAATAACAAAGCATAAAGACAAGCATGTACTAAAACTATTTTAAGAAGTCAAAGATACACAAGATAATTTGATCAACACTCTTCCTCTAAATAAAGCTAAAGAGTTAGGGTTTAATGAACACTATAATATCCTTTGTTTTGAGGTGTTTAACTTGAAGATATGTCAAGCCTCATCTCCAAGAATATTCAAGTAAATATCTTATGTGATTGGTGTATTTAGAAAAATATTTGAAGCTGTAAAGTGTGAAAGAGAGGAAGTATGAAAGCACACCTAATTGTGTCTGAGGGATCGGTTGTTTGTAAAAACATAAGGGTGCTTTTGTAAAGTATTCTAGCTAAATCACACATACTCTTTAAAACCTTTTTAAAGCCTCTATTTCTCAAAGAAAGTCACCTAAAATTGTTTTGGAGCCTAGCCAGATGAATTAGAAATTGTCAGAATGGTTAGGACATATTTTTTGAATTGTCCAATCGATTGGACCATATACCTAATCGATTGGATAAGGAAAAATTAATTTCATAATGTATTGTGACAATTTCTTAATGAGTGGCAACTAATATTTATTAAATATTTTCAAAATGAGCACACTTAATTAATTATTCAGTTCATCTAATCAATTAGAATGAGGCCCCAATCAATTGGATAATTAATTTTGTCCATGATTTCCTTTGTTGAATTCATTAAGTATATGTTTGGTTCTTGAGTTGGGCCACTTAGCGAAAAACTATCTTTTTGGGTTTTTGAAGATAACCCGTAGAAAATCTTCTTATCGGTTCTTGAGCTCAGCCCGGTGTAAAAGCTCAGTTGGTTCGAGATAAGTCTGTTATAAAATCTATTTTCAGTTTGAGGTCAGTCCATATAAAAACTCAGTTCAGTTTAAAGGATAACCAGGTCAAAACTATGAATTGGTTCTAGATAAGTTCGTATAAAATCTCGGTTTAAGCTTGGAGATTAACCATTCGAAGCTCCATTCATGTTTGGAATGAATACCAATCACTTCAATCCATTGTTCTCTATTTTGTTGGAAGTAAATCTGAAACTTTACTATTCCTTGTATAAGGGGGTTCGTGAGCTTAACCTTATAAAAACTCATAAGATTTATTGGAAACTCTTAATATCAGCTCATAGGGAGAGGAGTAAATTACTTAATTTATATTGAACCTCTATAAATCCTAGTGTCATCTATTTTCCCTTATCTATTTATTTTCTGCATATTTTCTTTGCATTCATTTTTTGCGGTAATATCCAAATGTTTCCTTCAAAATATTTTTAAACTCTGATTTAGAAAACAATTTTGTTTTAAATCAATGTTTTTCGAACTCCCACAATTCACTCTCATCTTGTGTATGGAGTCACATGTTCAGCAAAAGATTAAGAATAAATGACATGAAGAAGGTTTTATTCTTTTTAAATTTTTCATTCATGATCAATGTTTGACTATTTGTGAATTATAGGACGACTATTAATTAAATGCTTACCTACAGTTTAAATTTACTAGTGTCTAGTGAAAGCATGTTAATGTGAGTCAAGAACCCTAAGCATACCAAAGTGAAATGTGTGAAACCTCATGTTTTACATAAATAATAAGAATAGACATGCTTATTGATTATGTGAATTTTACATGAGTCTTACTATTACCTGATAGATTTGAAGTCATTCATATGATCAAAGCATTTTTTTATTTTGAATGAAAATTACTTAAGAAAAAATCCTACCTATTGTATCTGTGATCCTTTCAAAACCCCTTTGAGCCTAAAATACATTTTTTGATTCTTTCAATGTTATAACCATTGGCCAATTTTAAAAGAAAAACAATGTTCACCACCTTGTCTTAAGGATAGGAAATCACTTGAAAAATGCAAGGGTATTTCAAAAAAAAAGTTGGGGAGAAAAGAAAATTTGTGAAAATAAAATATAGTAATGGTGAAAAGAAAAGACAAAAAAAAAAGAATATGCTTTTGATAAAAGAGAAAGGAAAAATTAAAATTCAAAGCATACAAAGAAAATCACCAAAAGAAAAATGATTGTAAATAGTGGAATTAAAGAAATAGACTTTTTGAAGAATAATGATTTATCAAATGGAATTTTGATCTCTTATCTTTACACTTTTAATTCCAAAGAAAAACCAATATTTTTTGTAAGTCTGACCAAGTTGGAACCAAAAGATGGTCCTCAGTGATCTATGAGTGGTAATACATCTTGTGACATTGCTCAGATGAAATGATTTTTTTCTATAGTTCTTGAATTGTCCAATTATGAGGAAAATACTAACCATTGAGAGATACTCAGTGAGATCATGATTCTGACAAACTATTGACTATTAATCTAGACATATTTTGAAATCTCACTTTAGTCAAGAAAATAGTTTATCTTCATGCTATGGTTTGTAGATATTTATGATGTTGATCATCAACATGCATTAAAAAGAATATAATGTCATTGAAAAACTATTGACCTAGTCATTCAAGCTTTTCATGAAACATACATTTCAAAATATTTTAAACCATCTGAATGAATTTTGTTTGAGGACAGACAAAAAGATTAGTTAGGGATCGATAAGTGCCAAAATTACATAAAATACGCAGACACTTATTGATTTATTTTACAAGAAATTAATATAAAAAACCCCGATTTGTCAATGAAAAATGCTAAAACACATGTTGGAACTTTTTACTTGCATATTTATCATAAATAAGTGAAAACGACTAAAAATCCAACACATAAAAACCTTACCAAGATCAATTTTCTACAAGCAAGTCTGGCTAGGCCAGGCTCTTGGGAGCACTAGGTGAGAGAAGACTTCCTAACTAAGTAATTTAATGGTGAAGGAATGGTTTGTGTGTTATTCAAAGATGGGCAGTGTACCTAGCGAGTTAGGGAAACTAGGGCTAGTGAGCCTACCTTTCTAAAACCTAAATAGGAGGTCCAGTTTCATTTCAAAGGGAGTTTTAGTGGATTCAAGGGAGCACATAAAGGTAATAGGTTCACCTTGGTCCCAACAAGAAAATATGAGAGGTTGATTAAAGGCAAATGCGCTGCTTGAGAAATGTTGCAGATGGCCTTCCAAATGTATCTTCTCAAGATTACCTGTGCAACTACGATGAGTAAGCTTAGCTAGAAATCTCTTTGTTAGGGGTAAATGTTGTAACAACCTAAAACCCCACTCGAAATTATACAGAATAAATCAATTGTAAACAACTATATCACATAGGATATCACACAAACTCCACATTCAACTTGCTCCGTAACACTTATTAAAATAAAACATTTAATTCAAAACACATGTCATCACATGCCCGCCTTTAATTTGTCTCATTGCAACGAAATTAATCATTAAAAACAACTACTCAATCAAAAAAGTTCAAATATAACTTTTATTTAAAATTAAACCTAATTAGGGCAATATGCCTTCAACATCAAAACAACTCAATACCAGGAGTTATAACATTTAATCTCGCAACAATAACTCAGAATAAAACAAAACATAACGTTCGTCTACCATGTGTTACAGATCATAACAACGAAAATCTAAAATGCATAAAATTGTAAAGGAATAATAGCCTTAACGCAATCCTATAGCTCTAAAGCAGCTACTCATCTACCTGCATGTTTGTACCCCAAGAAGGAGCACAAAACATCGCAACTAAACAAATGGGTGAGAATACGCTTAAAATATATACTGGTGCAAAAGAATGCAAGGGTAACCTAAAGGAAATACATCAACTTTCATACATTTCAATTACATAAATCAATACAACAATTACTCAACAATACTCAAAACAACTTATTTGCACAACCTTTATATAATGCAATGCAACAATGACTCAACTTATGCATGTGGTACCAACTCAACAAAGGTTCTTCATACAAATCATGTCCCAACATCTGATCCCTGAGCCCCCTCATCTGAGCTTCATACAAATCATTAATCCCAACATCTATACATGTTACTCGTCTCTTTCACAACAACGACAACATATGATGCATGTACAATATAATTCACAATAACTCAAAAATAAATTTACAGTTCCACATCTAACTATAAATAACAACATCAAAGTAGTCCCCTAAGCTGAAATACCCACCACAATCTCAATTATATTTTCATCACATAATCATCTCATTATCAACACAACTAAACATCATTATATTAATCAAACAATTCAATTAATCAAACAAAATTCATCAAAACACACCAAACAACAGTCAATCATCAACCACACGATAAAACAACGGCAAAAGTCCAACTGAGTTGGCCAAAACGCACTCATTGACACGATGACGGGTAGGGGTGTACATGGGTTGAGTCAACCCATAAAACCCGGCCAAATCCATCCAAAAGAATCCAAAAAAGTGGGTTGAGTCGGGTAATTGGGTGAATATGTGTTTGAAAATTAAAAAAATCATTAAAGAAATCGAGTTTCCAGTAAAACTGGATCCTAACCCAAAAAACCCACTGACTCACTAATCAAACATTTATTATTATAATTTTAATGATTTTGAAGAATATTAACTTATTTTTTGCAATTTTATTCTCTTAACATTTACTATTTTAGTGAAGCATGATTTTAACTAATTTTAAATGTTTTACTCTTTAGTTATTTTGTGCTAATACAACTTTATGTCACACAATTTTAATTTTTTGCTAGTATTTTATGATAATTTCTATTAATTGATAATATTATTTATTATTTTATGATACTAAATGATAGTAAAAATAAGTTATCTATTTTTTTTTAAAAACAATAAAATATTGAGTATTTTTTATGAAAAAATTATGATGGCTCGTCATTTAATCATTTAATATTAATAAAACTAAAAAATTATTTGAGCAACTCACTACCCGATTCAAGTCAACCCAAAAATTAGTGGGTTTGTCCAAACCGGCTCATTGGTATAACGGGTGATTATTTTACCTCAACCAAACTGGAGTGTCCTATATGGAATGGGTATTGGGTTTGGTCAAACTCAATCCAAACTGACCCACGTACACCCCTAATGACGGGTGTAACACCCCAAATAAAGTAAAAGAATTATTTAATTAAGTTAATAATATATTTAATAATTTAATTAAATAAATTGAATTATTGGATTATTATTATTATTATTTTGGAATAATAATTATTTGGAAAATATATAAGTTGGAAATAAGAGAAAGAGTCTCATTTTGGAACAGAAGGGTTTTACGTGAAAACTGAGAAGCTGCAGAGAAGAGGAAAAGGGCAAAGAGCTGTAGAGCGAAGGTTGGAGAACGGAAAAAGCTTGAAGCTCGAAGAGTTGCCGGATTGTTAAGGTAAGGGGGGTTTATCGTCGTTTAATGGGTATTATCGATTAACATGTAATGGGTAGTGATAAGCCGTCGATTGACCCTAATTGAGATTTAGAATGTTGAGAAATTATGTTGAATAAGTTGTGTTAAAGCTGAAATTGAATTTGTGTTTGAGTGTATTGTGAATTTCTGAGCGTATAGCTTTTTACGGAAGTTGAATCGGAGGTCCGGAAGTCCTCCAACGGCGGAAAATGCGGAAACTCTGCATTCTGCCTTGTGTTAGCGCAGGAACTGCTGTTTCGCCTGCGTTAACCGGTTAACCCAGGGTGTTAACCGGTTAACACTGTTATAAATTGTGAAAAATGTTGAGTTTTGCCTGCGTTAACCGGTTAACCTATAGCGTTAACCGGTTAACACTGTTGCGTTTTGCCTGGAAGTGTAAATTTCCTGCGTTAACCGGTTAACCTATAGCGTTAACCGGTTAACACTGTTGCAGTATGTAAAATGGTTGATTTTTATGATGTAAGTGTAATTGGTGATTGGCCTATTGTATCCAATTGTGATAAATAAATTCGTGGAGTCTATGTTGCGAAATGTTGATGCAAATATGTTGATAAGTTGTTTTTGTGGAAAATATTAAGTTGTAGGCTGATGAGCCAAAGTTGAATATAAGTTGTTTTGTTGAAAATGCTGAGTTGTAGGCTGATGAGCCAAAGTTGATTTTTAAGTTGTTGTTGCTGAAAAAAGCTGTTATGTTGTCGTTGTTATTATGTTGTGGAACTTCAAGTCGTACATGCCATATACATTCATATGCATTAAGTCGGGGCTTTTGCTCACACCACGTTGGCCTGGATTGGCAAAATTATGGGGCTTTTGCTCACACCACGTTGGCCTGGATTGGCAAAAAATTTTAAGTTGAAAGTTGAAGGCTTATGCCTTGATGCCCACTAAACTGGCAATGATTTTAAGTTGGGAGTTTTACTCCAAATGGTACCACATGCATGAAGAGTCGAGTCTCATTTGAGTTGCATTTACGTTGTGTTTGGATATGATGTTGAGTTGATATGCTGCTACCGACTGCATGATATGATGTGGGTGATTAACGTGTAAAGTTACTTAACATAACATGATGATTTATAATATTTGTTATATCGATTGAGGAACTCACCCTTACAGTTATATTTTTCAGGTAACGAGCAGTGAGTTGAGTAGAAGCTAGTGCTTGAAGTCTAGAGTGCTTTTAGTGGGTCATGCTCTGATAGATGTAACATCGGGACGGGATGTTTTATTTGTTGAATAAATGTAAATTTTAAGATATTACAGATGTTGAATGTTTCTATCCGCTGCGAATTTTTAAAGAAGTGTTTATGTTGAATTAAATAATGAGCATGACTGATTTTTACGGTGAATTATGTGAAGTATTATGTGACACCCTTGGTGCATGATTACTCTGATATTGATTTATATGCTGTTGTTTTAATTAAATATTTGGGGTATTTTAGAAGGGTGTTACAACGGGCAGCCTGTCACCTGGGTGACGCTCGTCGTCAGCCTTTTCCGTCAATCTTCATCCTTGTGACGACTGGCAAAGCTTAACGCTTTCCTAGAGACCCCGACGGTCTCCCCGTCAGACCGTTGACGCCCTTCAGTGTCATAAGGTACATGACGATCAGTCTGTCATGCAGGTGACGCCCGTCACCTCTGTGATAGAAGTAGAATACGTGTTTTGATATGCAGTTCAGTTCAGAACTCCAATTTTTCACCCCATACCCTTCAATCGATCATAAATATCAGAGAAATAATATGTTATCAATACAACTTCATATACCTATCGATTAACACACAATTTCATCAATTAATCACAACTTTTAACATTGTATTCATCATATTCATGTCAACCATATAAACACAGCTCATACCACTTTTATGAATACGAACATCTAATTTTCATGATAAATCAACACACGAAATTCATGATAATTACAGCAATCACATCATGTTATCATAATAGTTTCATCGATATCATAAAACATTCAACAATGAAAGAAAATAAGGAAAAATCTAATGGAGATTAAGATCTTCTCTCTACCCATCATGCAACTAACACCATATTTAGAGTAATTTTCCCTTACCTTGAATTTCTAGCAGCAACTCTAAGCTTTGACTATGGTGATTTTCTCCGAAATCCTTGTTTTCACTTTGCTCTACTTTGCCTCTTTCCTCTTGTCCCAAAATAATATGTATCGACCACTCTTAGGTTTTCTAATTTTTTTATTAAAAAACCTAATTTAATCTTCTAACAATTGTGCCTTAACCCCCAACTTATTATAATTCTCACCACTCACCTTATTTTCCTCATAGTTTCTATTTTCCACCCAAAACCAATATTTTCTATTTATTTTTAATATTATTTAATTATTTAATTAAACAACTAAACACTTTTCTACCAATGCTAACATAGCATAAACCTCCCAAAACACCAAATTAATAATCTAATATATACAAAATTTATTTAAATAAATAAATAAGTCATAAATTCAATTAAATAAATAATTTAAAGAAAATGTGGTGTTACAAATGTAGTCATTATATACTCATGTTTAATTATGGTCATGGAACTTTATGTAATTATACTTTTTAAATTTTAATATTGATTATTCTTCGTTCTTAATGTTTATTTTGGATTAACTATTTAAAATATGTTTTCGCAATACGACTTGAGATACAAGAGATGTTGGTCATTACTACATCCAATTCTTCATATATTTATGCTAATGTCTAGAGATTCGGTTAGGTTAAATATCTGTGGAATATTGATAATTGATGATCAATATCTTTATATCATTGTTGAATCTTAATGTTGGTGTATCTAATAGTGCGAGAGAACGTCTATTAAGTAATACAATTGATCTCAAATAATTGAGTTAGATATGTGATACGATGAGAGCAATAGATGGTGATATTATTTTCTGATTAGATGAGCATATTATTGACCAATGGTTATGCATGAGTATAAACAATGATGAAATCTATCGGTAGCAAGTTTCCTCACTATTAACATCGAAATCTCCATTTATTTTCTATCATTTTCTTTTTCGCAATCAAACAACTATAAACTCTTACTTAGAATTATAATAAATGTTGAATCCTTCTTTAAATACAATCAATCTTTATAGATAAGATAATATTGCAGTTGCTAAATATTATGCAACATCAAAGTTACACTTATATAAGAGAGGTTGTTGTAATTGTCTTTGTGTCGTCCAAAGTAAAGCGCAAATGTCTGTTGTAGGATGATCTAATGGCTAAAAGGGAAGAGAATGCATGTGCGGTGATACATGAGACAAATCCACCTATATGGTAGTGTGACGAATTCCAGAAGAGAACGGACTTGTGAATTCGATATTTATGTATTATGTAGACCAACTTGTTAAACCTAAGTTAGAGATACTACTTTACTTTTATAAATGCTTATATTAAGCCACACTTTTGCTAATATAAACATATATTTTCTTTTTAATAGAAAAAGCCAATCAGATTAAATAAAAAAGACGTTGTCGTAAAACTCTTATGTCACCCATGTTCATATGGGGCTAGCTTTGGACAAAATGGGAAGAAATTTATTTTACCTCTCCCAATTTTTTCCCTAATCTAAACATACAGTTATTCTATCAATTAGAAGTAAAAGTACGTTTATGATATAAATTATGTTACCTAAAAGCACACCTTTGAAGGTTGGAATATGTTTTTCTTTCTTTTTAAAATACAATAAATATTTAACCATAGATCAAAGATGTTATTTTTTAAAACAAATGGGCAATTTATACCCGATCAAAAATTAGTCAATTTTATCCAACCTATATCAAACTCATATACAACCTTAATATATCCTACATGCATCTCCAGAAATTTGATTGAGGTCTATGTACTCTTTTGTTTGGTCATATATAACTCCTTGAACTGAATCAAGAGTATTCTCTATATTGATGATTGAAGTCTTTGTATTGTGTTGTTTTTTTTCCATAAATAATTGTTTGTTTAATTTAGATTATCCCCGGTGTTAAATTATTATCAGACTTAAGAAAATAATTATTGTATTATTGATAAAGTGTCCCATAATATTTTTTTGATATTGTTTCCATTCTTTGGTATTTTAAAAGTTATTGTAATGATTGACAGACACATTTTCTTTATATATATTAGAGAATATGGAAGGTGTTATGTTCTAGAACCAAAAGTAGAGGTAGATGCGAAAGTTGCAAAATAGTTGGGTTTTAGATGCGGTGGAACGGAGGTGTATATATAATGTTAGCACTTCAATGTTCAAATCAATATGTGAAAGAATTAGGAGTATTTAAATTGTGTTTGAAATTTGTTATCTGAAATGATGTTATTCTCTATAATATAAGGGTAAGAATAACGAATGTGATATCTTTATAGTGTAGAACGTAGATGACTGTTAGTTATGCCTAAGGCGTAGATCTTCTGTACTGAGGTGGAGAATAATTTTGTGGTAAGAAGAAGTTTCTAAAAACGAGTTGGTGTAGTCAGGTGATTGATTTCAATCTAAGGTGACCTATCTCTAGATGATCAGTCTGAGAGAGATATTATCGACTTGAAACAGAAGAATAGAAAACAAGCTAAAAATATGAATAAGTTTAAGTAGTGAGATTAAAATATAATTAAAAGGTATGTACTATATAGACTTTAAGTTAAAATATAACAACGCAAGTCCCCAACAGTAGAGCCATTTGATTGTTCTTAGAGGTTTCGAAGTATTTCTTTCATTGTATGAATAAAGATGTTGGTATATTTTTTCCTTCACCTATTTTTTAAAATTCTTAATTATAGTTGTACAAAGTTTCTTGTATAAAGCACGAATAAAATCAATGTCAGAAAATTGATTGTAAATTAAATGGATCAAGGTTTAAATCATGAACAAATCACTTCTCTTATAGAATTTCAAACACTCTCAAGTTGTCTTATAGTTTCTACGCAGGAATACCCAGGATAATTTAGCATATACTCGAGTTCGCACAAGACAAATGAAAACTCTAATGTAGGAAAGATGAAATCCGTAATTTTATGTGAAAAAGATAGACTTTTCTAATGTATGTTAATGAATCCAGAATGCTCACTTTATACGTCAAACTGATGTTATTTCATAAGGTCGTGACCATTGATGAAACACACACTTTCAGAATCACTTTTGTTAAATGTTGCATTGTTTCGCCTACAACAACATTTTTCAAACGTTGCACTGTTTCACATAGAGCAACACTTTTACCAAATGTTGCATTATTTCGCCTACAACAACAGTTTTCGAAGATTGTATTATTTTGCATTCTACAACACTTTACAAAGTGTTGCCTATTTCTGGATTCAAAATATAAACTGTCTACTGCAACACTTCACTAGTGTTGTCTAGTTCTGAATTAAAAAATTAACCTTCACTTGCATATTTGAAATTCTGGCGTAGTCAGAATTCAGATGTTCTACTCCAAGTCATGACATCTGATCCAACATTGTAACTATCATAGCAAGACAGTTAACACATTAAACCCTGTACTAAAGCACGCTTTCACAGATGTCACGACATCTCCTTCTATGTCACCCTAGAATGAAGGAACCCCTAGTCCTGTGCATCAGGTATACAACCTCAGCAGAAATCAATCATAGCTATCACTTTCGTTGTTTTCCTACACAGTTATCAGCACGATGTCTTAATTGATCATCTGTTATATTATTCCAGTGTGCTTGCCTTTTACTTGTATTTCCTGAAATAAAGGTTGAATACATTAATCTAATTACCACTTATTAGATTGCTAACAAATAGGCTATTTGTTAGGTTCATTAATTGTAGGGTAGTCGTCGGTTTCCTGGATTTTAGCTCAGCTGTTGGATTCCTAAAGAATAGCCTGAGAAAAATACTGAACCAGAAAAACTAATCATCCTACACTTTAGCACATGCTGTCAGGAACGAATGTCACAACATTCAGTTTGACAGTCAGAACATATACATCATGTTGATTCTGTTATGTTCCTGAAAAATAGACTGTGCTAAATTTGCTGTACTGTAAAAGACCAACCAGTCTCTAATTCAGTATCAGCCTACATGAACAACTGTCTAGACATTCAGTTTGACAGTTTCACAATGATCCTTTGGTCAGGTCTGTTTTCCACTTGAAAACTAGACTTAAATATATACTGAACTGAAGCATAAAAACCAACATGCCTATTATTCAGTATATGCTGTCAATGATGAATGTCAAGACATTCTGATTGACATTCAACCAGAAGGCTATGTATCAGGTCTGTTATTATCTTGGTAGGCAGACTAAAATACAAGCTTAGTTATGGCATACAGGATTATAACATATGCAGAAGGAAAACAAACACAGGAAATTGTTAACCCAGTTCAGTCCAACATGACCTACGTCTGGGGGCTACCAAGCCAGGAAGAAGATCCATTATCAGCAGTATTAATTCAGAGTTAAACTCCCCCGTTTACAACTCTTCACTTAATCCCTACCCAATGCAATGTATACCTAGGAACTCCTAGATAGAAACCTCCAGTTTCCATTCCTATCACTACAAATACAATGTAATGTTAAACCAACTTGAACTTGCTTCACAGCTTCATTCAAGAACATAATCACTCTTGCCTACAGGCTTTGAGTTACAAATACTCTCAGCTTTGAACACTGAGAAACACATGGTAACCTTCCCACAGGTTGGGAGGTTTACCGCACACACACCCCTAAATTTTCATTCTATGAGGCTTACAAAAACTAGGTTACAATATGCTATTTATAACCTAATCACCCAACTGGATTTGGGCCTTCAGAAATCGCAACAAACTTGTTCTTTGCTGTTACAAAGTCAGCAGAAACTTTATGCTACAATCAAGGTCTTCAATCCTAAAATCTCTCCATATATATCTCCTTATTTTGAGCCTATATATATTCTGATTGAGTCTTTAAGACCTCCACATGGGAGTTAGGATATTCACCAAATATCCTTACTAATCCCAGAATATATACTGAATTAATTAATTCAGTTTTCTACACATGTACGATGTCACAGGCATGATGTCGTGACATCGTACATGACATGTTGGTCCAGATGTTGAACTTCTTCAACCCAACATATTAAAACAACAGAGATGATTACATTATTTGTTTTACAAAATTAATGCCAATCCTAAGGTATTAACAATCTCCCCCTTTGGCAAATTTTAGATAAAACAAATAAACATTACACTGGACAAAACATCCCAATATGGGTATGCTCTTCATCTCTGTCATTGACTCCACCACCACAAACACCAAAGTTGGTGTACATGAGGAAGTAGAGGTACAAGAATCAGTTGTACCAGAACCCTTCCCCTCAACAGGAGGGCTTCCTGAAGAATATGTAATGCTGAGTACATAGACAATGTAACTCAGATCACAAGACACAGCTGTCTTCTTAACTCAGATCACAAGACACAAGTGGTATACCCAGTTGGTGGATTTGTGCCTGACGCCAGCTTCTGTTTGCTACCACAACCACAGTTAGCTATTTCTCTCCCCCTTTTTAGCTAAACATTTACAAACGAACCCTTCACAAAACCAGATCCAGGCACAATTTGCCCACACCTTGACATATCACATGGTTTAGTGGGAATGGAATGTTTCTCTTGTGAGAGGAGGAGTGCTGATACATCCTTTAAATAGTCCAGCCCGTGCTTAGGAATTAACGGTGGGAATAAATGCTTGGTCAAGATTCATTAATATTTGCTGAGAAACAGTCAGAGAATCACCAACAAAATCTCAGACCATCTTTGAATACCTTGTATAGCTCTTGACTGTTTCTTTTTCGAAACAGCAGTTCCAGTGCATGGAGACTATTCCATATATGCAGTCAGACACGTTGCACGCGATGTCTTAACATTCCACGCGGCTTTTCCCTGCATTCTGCCAGTATTCAACATTTCCTAAGACCACTTTCATACCTCCAGTAGAGACTTGACATCTGGAACTACTAAAGCCAAAATCACAAACACCAGTAGATGGTTACTCCCCCTGTACCACACAACTGTGACCATCAGGCTTATTCTAATTTATCAGAATTAGACACACCACATCCATAATTCCTAATGACTTTAAGATTCAGAAGGAACTAACAGCATTGTCCAGGGCAATGTCATGACATCCGGTCAGACATTCTTCTGCTCACTCAGCCTTGACTTACATCACATCATCCTAACAAGGTGCCATACCCAGTTATCTGAGACCACATAGACCACAAGCTTGATGATTACTTGCAGCACAAAGACAGAACTCCCCCTGTCATGAACAACCCACTCTCCTCTTGAAACTTGGAGATCACACATGAGCATATCCAACATCCCAAAGTTGGACCTTCACATACTTCCTGATTCAAAGAGAACCCAGACCACTTGATGAATGGAAAACATAATACGCATCTTCATGTCTTCAAGAGCACACCCTCTGTTCAACCCTCTTGGCTGAACATATCCACACTCTGTGTCAATCTCTCTTCTAACCAGAACAGAATACCACTTCATAAAATGTTCTAACATTAGTTAGGACATCCTCACAACATAACAAGGCACACCATCTGATAATTTTCAGATATCACTGAGTCACCAGCTTAGTCCAAAAAAAACCAGACACAACTTGGGACACATACATTCTCATCCCATTACAAGAGATAATCTTCCATAGATAGCTTAGAGCTCCTACCACAAGCTCCAAGAGATGAATAGAGAGACATCTCCTTTTGTCTTCAACTTACTACTTTTCTGCTCAAAAGTAATTAGTCTCAAACTTTCCTCAAGAATAATCAGCTGCCATATGTTGATTATCTTGATCCTTCGAACTCACTTCTGAGATAGACCAAATGCCACTGGTTGATTACCTCATTCATGAATCCTCATATGAAAAAGTCAAATGCCACTTTTTGACCTCTCCAAGTTTATCAGACTTCTCCCAAAGATATTCTGACCTTCCAAGTGAGATTTGAACTTCAATCTTTTTGAAGTGTCCAATCTACAACCCTGTAGACCCTTCTATCTCAAGTTGATGTGCCACTTCACCAACTAAGAATCTGATGTTGAACCAAATGTCACAACATTGTGTTTTGACATCTAGCTGTTGAATTCAGCTCCTTCTTCTGCCACTTGAAAGAACTTCCTCCCTTCACAGAACAAGAGTTCAATGTTCTCATAGACTTGATTGTGGAACCAAGTTTGAGTAAACAACCTCCATCCTGCAGGTTTGCAGTTAAGTCATCCAAGTTCACACCTTGATGAATCCCTGCTTCTTCTCCAAAGACATCAGACACTCTGGTGCATGAGTCTTCAGAAGGACCAGTTAGAAACTAACCCTTCAGCTATACCAAGGATTCCACTTCCTAAAGCAAGACTGTTTCCATGATGTTAAGAAAGCTGCCACTTGTTCTTAACTTCATAGTGTGCATTAGCCAATGCACTTCCTTACTTAGATCAAAGATGAACTGATTCAAGTAACCACCATCAAAACTATGATGTCTTCTTCTTCTTGTACACACCAAGGCTGAACATGTTTCTTGCCAGGAAACCTTTTCAGAGATCATATGCTTTTGCTGCCACCAAAGAGATAGATCATAAACCAATGTACTATCCTTCCTGTGATTCTGCACAGGGTCTTGAAGAAGAGATGCTCCAACATCTTTAAGAACATCAGTTATCTTGATCTCCAAGGATAATCAATTAACTACTTGTACTTGGCACAAGTTGACATTGATCTTACATCCTTTCCCAATATTCCTTTCAGATACTTCCACCATAATACTACTTTGAACATACTCTTCTAGTGTCAACATCTTCTGCTTGCAAGCACCTCAGCAGTCTTGAGACTCTTTCCAGATTAGATTCACCCTTAGGAATGAGAGAGATGAATCCTTCCTTGCAAATGTGTCACACAACAACCAGAACCCATGTGACACAGGTCAACAGCCAACCAGACCCTAGGCTGACCAACCGTGGGGAGGTTAACCAAAACTCCCCCTCAAATTACCAATCATGGAAACTCCACACCAATATCTATGCATTGTACACAAGTGTCTCAACATGCCATACACCATCCCTACCAGTGGCACCTAACTCTAAGAGTTATACCTATACATACTCCAATCACACCAATCAGACTTCAATTGACCATAAGTACTAGTGAAAAACAACACCAGTCAATTGTAGATATGCATTGCCAGAGCATACTACCTCAACCAACCTCTGAATCTTCATATTCTCACTCCTTGAAGGAGCTGCCACTTCTGAGCGAGGTGTTTGAATAATAAGATTCATGGTCCCAATCCTCTTAAATGGAATAGCAGTCAGGTTACCCCATTATTGACTTCTATCATCCAGGGACTTGTCTTCCAGCACAACATAGTACTTCAGGGAACAACTATCCAACCCTGATCAAGTTATAGGAATAAGGCAAATAGCAGGCAATTGCACAATGTCACATCTCAACCAGCTCCACTTCTAGAGAACAAATTTCTAAAAGTGACCTTCTTGAGCACACACACAGTTGACCCTACCCTTGTCAACTTAGCACACACAGATGTCTCCTCTTCCAGGTCAGGAGTAGGTTCCAAACAAAAGTATCCCTTTGTTTGACACCTAAAAACATCTGTTCTTCAACCAGCAGCTGCATACTTGTTGAACAACATGTTCTAACATCACATAGAACATTGGTTCCACCTCCTTGTAACAAAACCTCCTTGAAAGTCTTCAAGGTCTTCATATACACTACCCAAGAGTGTAAACGAATCAGTGATCAGGTGATTCTTACCATCCTGAAGAGAGAACGTCATGATGGGTGGACTTGAGGAGACTCAAGTATCTTTGACATCTTCAGTAGGTTATGATGAAATCTTGAATACATCAGCCTTTCATCCACAAGAGGAGAGACTGCATCAGAGTTTGAGCTTTGCCAGGTATTATGCAGCGGAAATCATAATACAACTCAACTTATGGACACACACTTCACCAGATCAGCCTCCACGAACATACCAGACTTGAATATGATTCAATACTAGCACAGCTGTCCCACACAGAGGCCAATTGCCAACCTCCAAAGACAGGTACATACCATTCCTGTCATGAACAATCCATCCACCTACTTCAAGGGACCATTCAGGGGAATTACAGAACCTTCCACAGGTTCCAGCATCAGTACTAACATAACTCCTTGCAAGATACCAGAAAGTATCACCCATGGATCTCATCCAGAAGCAGAGCAGGATGCCTGCTCTGATACCATTTGGAATTCTGGCGTAGTCAGAATTCAGATGTTCTACTCCAAGTCATGACATCTGATCCAACATTGTAACTATCATAGCAAGACAGTTAACACATTAAACCCTGTACTAAAGCACGCTTTCACAAATGTCACGACATCTCCTTCTATGTCACCCTAGAATGAAGGAACCCCTAGTCCTATGCATCAGGTATACAACCTCAGCAGAAATCAATCATAGCTATCACTTCTGTTATTTTCCTACACAGTTATCAGCACGATGTCTTAATTGATCATCTGTTACATTATTCCAGTGTGCTTGCCTTTTACTTGTATTTCCTGAAATAAAGGTTGAATACATTAATCTAATTACCACTTATTAGATTGCTAACAAATAGGCTATTTGTTAGGTTCATTAATTGTAGGGTAGTCGTCGGTTTCCTGGATTTTAGCTCAGCTGTTGGATTCCTAAAGAATAGCCTGAGAAAAATACTGAACCAGAAAAACTAATCATCCTACACTTTAGCACATGCTGTCAGGAATGAATGTCACAACATTCAGTTTGACAGTCAGAACATATACATCATGCTGATTCTGTTATGTTCCTGAAAAACAGACTGTGCTAAATTTGTTGTACTGTAAAAGACCAATCAGTCTCTAATTCAGTATCAGCCTACATGAACAACTGTCTAGACATTCAGTTTGACAGTTTCACAATGATCCTTTGGTCAGGTCTGTTTTCCACTTGAAAACCAGACTTAAATATATACTGAACTGAAGCATAAAAACCAACATGTCTATTATTCAGTATATGTTGTCAATGATGAATGTCAAGACATTCTGATTGACATTCAACCAGAAGGCTATGTATCAGGTCTGTTATTATCTTGGTAGGCAGACTAAAATACAAGCTTAGTTATGGCATACAGGATTATAACATATGCAGAAGGAAAACAAACACAGGAAATTGTTAACCCAGTTCAGTCCAACATGACCTACGTCTGGGGGCTACCAAGCCAGGAAGAAGATCCATTATCAGCAGTATTAATTCAGAGTTAAACTCCCCCGTTTACAACTCTTCACTTAATCCCTACCCAATGCAATGTATACCTAGGAACTCCTAGATAGAAACCTCCAGTTTCCATTCCTATCACTACAAATACAATGTAATGTTAAACCAACTTGAACTTGCTTCACAGCTTCATTCAAGAACATAATCACTCTTGCCTACAGGCTTTGAGTTACAAATACTCTCAGCTTTGAACACTGAGAAACACATGGTAACCTTCCCACAGGTTGGGAGGTTTACCGCACACACACCCCTAAATTTTCATTCTATGAGGCTTACAAAAACTAGGTTACAATATGCTATTTATAACCTAATCACCCAACTGGATTTGGGCCTTCAGAAATCGCAGCAAACTTGTTCTTTGCTGTTACAAAGTCAGCAGAAACTTTCTGCTACAATCAAGGTCTTCAATCCTAAAATCTCTCCATATATATCTCCTTATTTTGAGCCTATATATATTCTGATTGAGTCTTTAAGACCTCCACATGGGAGTTAGGATATTCACTAATCCCAGAATATATACTGAATTAATTAATTCAGTTTTCTACACATATACGATGTCACAGGCATGATGTCGTGACATCGTACATGACATGTTGGTCCAGATGTTGAACTTCTTCAACCCAACATATTAAAACAATAGAGATGATTACATTATTTGTTTTACAAAATTAATGTCAATCCTAAGGTATTAACAATATTTCCTTGTCATTTTGGAAAACACTCAAAATTATTAATTATTAATAATTTACAACAATCTCCCATTTGTTCTAATAATGACAAGACCAATTCTAGAAAAAAGAGATACAAAGAATATTAATACAGTTAAGTATCTTTCGACTTGAACTTAACCTTAGTAAGGATAACATAAAGTCTAACAGAATGTTAGGTAGAAATGCTTTGAATTGTTATCCCTTGTGATTAAAATGACATTATCTTACATACACTCTTTAGTGGTTCTTTGCCTACATCTGTCGCCTAGCACTATTTATGATCATGTGTTTTTCCTATTTTCGTAATTTTTTCATGACAAAAACTCCAACTCTCACTTTGAGACGACACCATCTCGAAATTCATATAGACGAAGTTCATTTTGTATTTATTTCTTGAGATACATATCCTCGATATAGAACTTCATTAAGAGTTTGAAAAAACTCAACCCTCAATATGTAATAGTCAACATTGTCACAGAATGTTGCACAAAATATCCAAATCAACGATTTGTTGTTACCTATTGAATCTTAGATTAAGGTTTGTTAACTTCATATTGGATTGTTACCGGAATCCTTATTCAAGGAGTTTCAATCTCATGCTTCTCGAGGTAGTCTTTACTAAATCTTTGGATAATTGTTTAGTAAATGGATCAAGCAAATTATAACTTGATTGTATATATGTGAATGAAATGATTACATCCTTAATCAATTTTTTCACGAAAGAATTTCTAAGTTTTACTTGCCTAGACTTTCTGTTAAACACCTTTTTCTATACTCTAGGTAAAGTGGTTTAACTACCACAATGTGTAAACACCTTTGAAACATTGTCTTTAGCCAATGTAACTTCCAACAAAAGGTCTTTCAACCATTCAGCTTCTTCATCAGCGGAAGAAAGAGCCTCGAACTCTAATTCTATGGTTGATAGAGTGATCCACATTTGTTTCTTGCTCTTCCAAGAAATTTCACCCCGACTAATGTAAATATCCATCCAAATGTAGATTTATGATATTCAACACTCGATATTTAACTCGCATCGTTATATCCGTCTAATATGGCAAGAAATCTACCATAATGGAGACCAAGAATTTTTGTTTTCATAAGATATTCGGAAATCTTAATGATGACCTTCCAGTGCTCACCATTTGGATTTCTAGTAAAATCTACTCATTTTACTAATTGCAAATGATATGTCGGGTCTAGTACATTGCACGCACTTGCATATTCCAATTGACTCAGAACTCTTTCATCATTCTTTTGATGTTTGACACTAGGATCAAATGGAGTACTCATTTTCTTGAAATGTAAGTATTTGAACTTATCAAGTACTTTCTCAACATAATGTATTTGACTAAGTTCATAACCCCCACTATTTTGCTTTACTTTGATCCTAAAAAGTGTGTCAGCTAGTTCAAGATCATTCATCTTTAATGGATGTTAGAAACCTTTTTGTTTATAAAATTTCATGCATCTCATTGTTAATGATAAATCATATAATCAACATGGAAACAAATGAATATCACAATATTTTCACACAACTTTGTGTACACATACTTGTAACAAGAATTAGATGAAGAAGGTTTTTAGATAATCATGCATGATGATGTAAGAAGGTTTTTAGATGAAGTGGGAGATGAAATTATGAGGAATTTAAAGTAGTATAATATAAATTGCAATGAGCCCCTTATTTATGTTCACTTGTCTCAAATTTTCACTTGAATTTCTATGCTAAATCTTCTTGATCAACTTCATCATTAATGTGCATGACACTTTTGAAGCTTTTCTTCTTTGATAATCTTTGTCTTCATCAAAATTAAACTAAATATAAGATGTATTCCTCACAATCTCACCATTTTGATTATGACAGAAACTCTTTGAATTCGTGTTTTAATAATGATTGAAAAATCACTCATAAGTTATGTGTCTTCCCTTAATTGGTTAATCTTACAATGACAGAGTCAAATTTTTGATATCATTGTTTCAGTGCTTGTTTTAATCCATACAAGGATTTGTCAAACTTGTACACCTTTTGTTTATTTCCACATAACCTTTTAGTTGCTCCATGTAAATCTCATCATCGAGATCTCTATTTAGGAATGTTATTTTGACATCTATTTCAGGAATTATAAGGTCATGTAAAAAGCTAATGCAAACAATGCTTTAATTTTTATTATGATTCCTACTAGTGCATATGTGTCAAATGAATAAAGTTTAATACCCCAATATTTACCCTTCATTTTTCCTGGAAGCATGAGATATTGTTTTACATTTCATTAGCATCATACTAGGTCATACTCATTGCATACTGCATTAGTGACTTGGAAATCAGGGTTTTGATTGATCACTCCTTAACAGAAGGAGCCCACACAAAGCAAGATTGAGAATTGGACTTCATTTTCTAAATATACAAGTCTCAAGGGTCTCAGGTGGCTCCAGGTATCTTATTATGGTCCTCAGTTCATCAGTGAAGGATTCAGAGCTATGAGAGTGTTCATCTGGATTTAATTAGGAGATTAGGGTTTCATGGCTACCTGCAATAGGCAATGCTTGGTTGGAAGTAGAGGATCTTATCCATGTCATGTTTGGAGAGGCATCTTGGCTTAGGAAGATTCACAATTATCTCAGAAAGATCCATTGGCAAACAGTGCAATCAGTTCCCGATCATTTTGCCCTAAATTAGGGTTTGGTTTAAAAATCAGTTTATTTCTGATTCTTTGGGTGAAAATCTTTTCCATGGCCCTCCATATGTCCACAAGGGTCTACATAAAAAAAAATCAGCTCTTTGTTTGAGCCAGGAGTGCTTCAATTGATCATTGGAATCGGGAATCAGACAGTTTGGGAAAAGTCAACTGTGGGGCCAGAAAAGTCAGCTCCTGACATTTTGAGAGTGGAATCTCAAAATCCATGCCTAGGGGATCCTACATGTGAAATTTGATCAAGGTTGGATCATGGATTCATCATTTAATCAGGAATTGGAAAAGTTACTTAATTTGGAAATGTTTGACTTTCCATTTAGGGCAAGTTTTCATGATTGTTACACTCACTTTAAGCCTATTTTCCATCAAGATAAAAGCTCCATTTGAAAATTTCTCCAACATGAAAGTTGTTCCTCTTGTTCCAAGCTTTCTAGATATATAAATTTTGCTTCATTTGGATCAAAATTGAGAAAGTTGTGCTTAGTCAAAGTGAGACATATTTTTAGGACACTTACAAAAAATTCTAAGTCCCAAAATCTTCAAAGTTTGTCAAGACTTCTTGGCCAGTTTTCTTGCATTTCAAGGCATCATTTGAAAATGTTTTCTTCACAACAATTTTACCTTGCCATGTCCTCTTTCACGTCCTTTTGAAATCATCTCATTTGAATCCATGGTTTGAGAGATACATTCACCTAAAGTGGGCACCATGACTTGGTTTTCTAGGCAAATTTAGGCCAAACTGGCCCAATCAGTTTTGCATGGTGAGACCTGAACTTGAGGGTCATTTTTCACCTTCTTCCATTCATCATTTCAACTTGTGCTCAACATGAAAGATGCTAAGCTCCATGATATCTTGCTACTGTTTGCATTATTTCATCATTTGGTGACTTGATCATCAAGTTACATGGCCATAAAGTCATCACTTTGGAATGGATTACTTGCTTGCCAAGCCATGCTACAAACCAAGTCACGTTTTTCTACCTCATTTTGGGCCTTGCAGCAATATGTCCATTCATTTAAACTTTGCCAAATAACAACATTTCACATGCCCTAATACACCTCACTTTGGCAATATTTTTTCTCATGGATAACAATTATCTCAAAGCCCATTAAACATGTTAACCTACATAATTAAAAGATGCAAACCCTAAACCTAAGAGGAGGTGTGGAATTTCGTGGCAGGCAAGGAAAAGAAGCAAGATCAGTTCTCTTCAAGCTTTTGAGTTGGAATTTTTTGAAGCATCAAGGCAACACCTATTCTTCCATATTCTCCACAATAAAGGGGTAGTGGACCTAACTTCCACTAGGTAAACTCTTACTCTATCTTCCATGGCCATGTATGGATATATCCATGTTCATCATCATCATCATTACCATGCTCATCATTATTATCATCACTGTTTGCCATGCTAATCGTGTGCTCATATTTGTTTCATGCTTGTTTACAATGCCAACCACATGCTTGTGTTCTTGTTATTAATTTATGCATGCTGAATTTTTTGCCTTTGCCCGTGTCCATGTTGACCTCTTGTGGTCAACTTTTCTCCATGATCAAGCCATCATTTTACTCAAACAAGGACACCATGATGATCTACACATTTTGTACTTGAATTTTGGTTTTTATTTCGTGGCATTTGGTGCACTATAGCGCTTGCATTCTTGAGTGGAAAATTGAAAAAATCCACTATTTCTTTCACATTTTCGTGGCTGCATGGCTAGGGTTTTGTCTTCATGAAGAATACAATGATGTGTCATGTTATAAGCCGTTAGATCCCTTGCTCATGTTTTAATCATGTCCGTCCAGCCTTTTTAGTCTTCTAGTCACTTAAATGCCTTGCCCAATTGATACAATGTTCACATGCTTTTTAAAATTAAAATGTTATTTAATGTGTATCACACCCTGAATAATGATTTTGGACTGGGCTTTGCACATTTCTCTCTTCACACCCCCTTCCTGGCCCATCAACACCAATCCATTTATTTTCATTTTGTTTTTCAATTCACATTTATTTTTCTATTGTGATTTTAATTATTTTAAAATATTTTCTTTATTCAAAAAAATCCCAAAAAATATTTTCCACTTTTCTTAGTGTCTTACTTAATTTTATTTAATTTTTATTTTCGTATTTATTTAATATTAATATTTTATTTTTATTATTTATTCCAAGTGGTCCATTTTAACACACATTTTTCTCTTGATTTTATTTTTGTGTCTTAAAATTATTTTTAGCTTTTGATTTTTGGGATGAAGGTTAACCACTGTCCCATGGTCAACCTGACCTTTTCTTGGAATTTTATTTCCCATTTTCAATTTATTTTGGATTTATTTTTAACCTAGTCTTGTGGATTGACTTTTGTTTTGACCTTTATTTTATTTCAATTAATTCATACACCAATTTTAATTATTTCTAAAATCTTTTTAGGGGATAATGATGTCCTGACCCCACCTAACTTAGTTTAATTTTTCATAATTTTATTGATTAATTTGCTATTTATTTGATATTTTTTAAGTTGACTTGAATTTTCAGTTGACTTCTTTATGATTGATGTTTGACTTAGGGATTGCTTAGGGCAATTGAAGAGATATTTTGATCCTCCCTTGTTCATCTCATATGCCATGTATTAGAGGCCTTTCATCTTGATTTTATTTGGTCCTTACCTCATTTCCCGATTAAATTATTCAGTGGGCCCTTTTGTGCATATTTTCATTTGTCTGACTCATCTGATATTGTTATACTTGTTTCTTTCATCCATGCATACCATTGCTTGATTGTTTAACATGTTTATACTCCCATGCATTGTTTAATGCTCCATTATTTGATTCTTTGATTTGATTATATACATGTTTACTTATCTGATTTGATTGATTAACTGTTGCCTACTTGTATGATGTATGAGGCATATATTCTTATTATTTGATTGCCATGAACCATCCCCATTCATAACAAATGTACCCCTCTCTCATGAAGTGTATAATATTTATTCTTTCATTCTTTATTCATCTGTTAATACAAGAATTAAAACGAATATCTGATAATCATTTTAAAACAAGATCAAAAGCTCGATCCA
This sequence comes from Lathyrus oleraceus, assembly GCF_024323335.1. Taxonomy (NCBI): domain Eukaryota; kingdom Viridiplantae; phylum Streptophyta; class Magnoliopsida; order Fabales; family Fabaceae; genus Lathyrus; species Lathyrus oleraceus. Next base: position 183,450,489 of record NC_066581.1, read on the forward strand.
ACGTCGAGTAATCATTTTCAAAACTTAACAGAACCAGCACGTATTCATCCATCCTTTTGTAAGTCGATTGCTTCGCGCATCACTATTTCTCTTGTAAGTCGATTGCTTCATGCATCGCCATCTACCTGTAAGTCGATTGCTTCTGGCATCGCCATCTACCCTTATCCATGGATCCTCTCCTTGCTCCATCCGTCGACTCTTGTTTCGTTTAGGTAGCACCCATTTGGTAGAACCCTTTGTATGATAACATAGGTAGAATTCCTTTATTCTTTGCATGCTAACATTAGGTATAGGTTCCCATTTGTAAATCCTAACACATAGGTCCACATTGCATGACAACTCTAGGGCAGAGCTTCCCCACTTTTAGACCTTCTATGCGTCTTCGATCTTGTGGCATGTCAGTCCGTTCTATTGCAAAGAGGTAACTGCCTAAGACTCGATTTAGCGAGCTGCGACACCTACTGCTAGGACGTTGAACACATCGCACATTTTCCTTTGACACGGCTGGTGTCCTCTTCTGTAAGTCCATGTTCAGATGGCAATCCTTAACCCCTAGTTTAGCCGAACTACGACAACTCTGATTCTCATGTTCAGATGAGATACGTAGGCACGAGACGCGATGTCTTGCCGAGTTTGATTGACGACTAATAACTAATCCTTGTTTGTTTTTGCCCTTGTCGCGATTCTTTTCTCTCGCCCTCGTTGCGATCGAGACCTTCCCTTTTCTTTTGCCCTAGTTGCAATCGAGACCCTTGTTCCCGTAGTTAGCTGAACTACGTTTTGCTCTGATTCTCATTCCAGATGAGATATGTAGGCATAAGACGCGATGTCTTATCAAGCACATTTCTCCTTAACCCCATAGGTAGCCGAGCTACGAAGACTCTGATTCTCATACTCAGGTGAGATACGTAGGCAGTGGATGCGACATCCTTGCGAGTCATTTTCTTTTGACTTTCTTTTAGCAGATAGTACCTTAGATATACCTACATCCTTTAGACTAGAACAACAAGAGTGGATCCCGTAGAGTACTACGGATGCGTAGGGGTGCTAATACCTTCCCTTCGCATAATCGACTCCTGAACCTTAGATTTGGTTGCGAGACCTTGTCTTTTCCTCTCTTCAGGTTTTCTTCGATCATTTCCTTTCCCTCCTTTGGGATAAATAACAAACGGTGACGACTCTTCTCTTTTCTTTTCCTCGCCGGTTGTTTTTTTCGCATCCAGTTGCGACATAAAGTACACCTTCTTTTTGTTTAAAACACCTTCTTTTTGTTTAAAACATCCTTAGTCATTAATCTAGGCTTGTAGGTGTTTAGTGTACCATCACATTATGATACTTTCTTCTAAACAATAGGAGTCCCTTGAAACTATTGCTTCCTTATAAGTCTTAAGATCATCTTCCACTTGAAGAATAAGAAAAATCTTACGAACAAAATTCTTACTATTTTCTTCCATTAAATAAAAGAAATGAATTGACTATCAATTGTATTCGGTTCTAGATCCTTAGTCTTTCGGACTCTCTTGATTATTCAATGTTCTGGTTGTTTTTCAACAATTAGTGACGAATTTTGTGTTTCAACAATCAGTGACGAGCTTTCCATATTCTTCGTGATAAAGTTCTCAAAATTTCACATCTCAAGATTCAATAGTTACATTAGACCCCAAAATTCAAAAGTCTATATAAGTCATGGTTCATCTTCGGATGATATTTATATACCTTATAATAATAAGTCTCTTTGAACACAAACATGTCATTCACATAAAATCCAAATAATCATGATCTTTAATAAATTTGATCACTTTTGTGATTAAAAAATTTCTAACTCAAATAGTTCCAAATAAGATTATACACTTTTCATTTTAAATTAAATAATCGGTTGAAATTCATATTCAAAATTTAATTATAAAATTTTAAATAATAATAAATTCATACTTTAAAATTTTCAATTTCTCAGTTTTAATTTATCTTTGTTTTCTAATTAAATAAATAACACTTAATCAGATTCATGAATAATTAACATGTATATACGATATGCAGTGTTTCACAATATATACCAAGTTATCTAGCAAAGGAATACACATATATCTACCAAATGATTTATATAACAAGTTTACTTTGCGAAAATCATGGTTACACAAAACATATATATATATATATATATATATATATATATATATATATATATATATATATATATATATATATATATAAATTTCTTGCTAAAAAATACTAAAAGGTTGACTTTCTTGTTTTCAATCAAGGAGAACCTAAAACAATTGGTTGGAGTGTCTCTTATGTATTTCTTGTCCCGTGTTTGCTTGTCATTTATCCTCCAAGCATTCTCCTATTTATATGGCTCAACCTCTTCATCTTCTTCCCCGTTTTACTCTTCACATTCTTCATAAATACATCTGCCAGTAACGTTCGTCGTCCATATAATTGCTACGTAACGTCTGCTTTTTCAATAATTATAACTCCCTTGTCATAATGCATCATTCTGTAATTGTTTCTTATGACCCTTCAAATGACATCTTAACCTTCTCATCATATCCGACTTGCACGAACTAGATCATTCCTGGCCTACATGAGGTCGACTCCGTCTTGCTTATTTTAAGTCCCTAATCGGATTCCGATTAGCAGGTATAAACATGATTATCCGACTTGCTAACCTCACCATACTCGGTTGTCCCACCAACTCGGCCTCAGGGAACTCTTGGATATGCATAAATGTTCTTCTGATATTATATCTCGGCTGGTCAAACTAATTTTTTGGGATGTACATAAGCCCCCCGAGCATAAGATCCGAAAGATTGAAATGTTCGGACAAAGGAAGCCCGAAAATTTCATTTTAAGCTTTCTTCGGTCCATTTATGACGTGGTATTCATTTATAGTGACATGTCTTAATCATGAGAGTGCATCTTCATCAGATTCTCTCCTTCCTTAGTAATGATGACTTTTTATGGGAAATCGATCCCTTTCAATGATCCAAAACACCTCATGTTTCTTAAGTTCTTAAGAGGATTTCCTCCTGATCAAATTCATCTATTTATCTTCTGGATCATCATTTACTGGAGGAATTTATTCCTTTTTTCAAAGCAACCTTCAAAGTTTCTTGTTGTTCTTCAAGATCGGGTATATTTATTTTTTATTTCTCTGTTCTGTATTATTTTATTCAATGACTATTGTTGATGCATGTGATGATAATACAAATAAGTTAATAACCTTGAGTACCCGAGAAATAAAAGATCTTTGGGATTTTTATGTGAGAGGACATAGGGATACTCTAACCCAGGATGGCATTGATCGTATTGTAAAGGAGGCTTACGATAATACTTTCGCCTCTTTTAGCGATTATGATTTTGAATCTTTTTCATCAGGTTCATCAGTAGAGGTGTTGATGGAGATTATGGATTCATTTGATCAAGAAGTAATGAATTATGATCACATCTCCATTGACGAGGTGGATATTTCTAAACTTCGACCTTTGAATAATGTTTCTTCTAAGGGGAACAACATTGACGTTATTTTGGAACCATATATTCCAGGGGAACGTGTTTGTATAGCTCATCCCATAGGAGTTACAGATGAATATTTCCATTTCTACGTCGGGGTATTTGAAGATTTAAACATCCATTTTCCCTTTACCGACTTTGAATCTGATCTGTTAAGAACCCTGAATACTGCCCCTTCTCAACTTCGTCCTAATAGTTTGGGGTTTATAAAGGCTTTCAAAATAGTTTGTGAGACCATAGATATAGAGTCCACCATAGTTTTATTTTGCTCATCTTTTAAAATCAAGGGTGTTGAGAAAGGTGGATGAGTGACAATTAGCAACCTTCCTGACAATAATTTTCTCCAAGCCTATACCACCAACTATAAAGGTTTCAAATACCATTTTCTTCGGGTTAGGTGTAGACCGAGATGTTCTCAGGTAATATATGCACTAGACGAGTCTTATCATTTTCCTATCTATTGAATCGGGAGTCCTCTTTCGGTATCCGGTTTTGACTTTGACAAATTGAATGATCATGAGATTAAATCCTTGCCATAATTATGAGCCATCAAATACCTTAATTTCTCTTAAAACATCATGAATACATTTAAAGAAATGTTTCCTTATACGAGATTTATTGTTGAGTCATTATCGGGGGGCATTGATATTATTTATGGCAAATCAATCTTTCGTCGATTGCAGTATCATTCCCTCTCTTAAGGCAATATAGGTCGAGACCATACCCTACATGTGGTATCATCACACCATCAACTGTTGTCACCTGCTATCTCGGCCTAATATTTCCCTAGGCGCGGTCTCGACTCGAGCTCCTTGGGAAGAATCCTGACGTGTCTTTGGATTAAGAAAAATAAGGTTAGGGAGGTAGAATTAAGAAAAATAAGGTTATGGGGTTAAATTTGTCCAAATCTTTGGATTTTGTGGCAATCCAAGAAACTAAACTTAGTTGATCTCTAATTCTCTTGTACAATCCTTGTGGGGAAATTATTTTTGAGAGTGGAGTATTTATTTGTCAGTTGGTAGTAGCGGTGGTCTTATCTTGATCAAGTGTAGTTCGAAAGGTGGATGATTGTTCTCTTTTTTTAGTCCTAGTTTCCTAGGTGCTTGTTTGGAGTGGGGAGCTTTTAACACTTTGTGATTTGTTGTTAGTTTATATTCCAAGTATTCCCTGGATGATAATAAAGCTGCATGGAAATTTTTGGCTCTCATAAAGTGAGCTATTGAGGTACCAATTGGTATGTTTTAGGTGATTTCAATTATATTTTCCCTTTTTAAGAAGGGGTAAAAGTGGGAGATCCTTCTAGTTCCTCTATGAATTTTTAAAATTTAGAGTTTTCTAATTTCATCTCCTAGATGGAGCTAATTGGCCTACTTCTCTTAGGTAGGAAGTTCACTCAGTTCCAACCCATCTGTGGATCTACTTGTAGATTAAATCTAATTTTGGTTTCTAGTGGATGGTGGGACCACTAGGGTAAGGTATCCCAATGGTCCCTTCCTATGGATGTTTTGACCACTTTCCTATCATCCTTAAGTATATCAATAAGGTGTGGGATCCTAAGTCTTTTAAATTCAATAGTCATTAGTTATCTTAAAGTATCCTTTCTGAGCTAGTTCATTCAACCTGGATTAGAACTGAGATCCATGGTTAGAAAGATTTTGTTATGTTGGATAAGTTAAAAATACGAACCTATGTGCTTGTAGATATGAAGCTAATAATCATGTTGACAACCTTCCTGGGTATTTTGGTGATGACAACACTAATGATTGTTGAAGTCGTTAATAATAACTTTATAACTCTTAAATGATGGTGATTAACCTGAAGACATCTCAATCCTCATCAAGAAGGAGACTCAAAGTTCTATTGAAGTGCTTATATGATCGGTGTATCTGGAAAAGCAATTTGGAAGCATCATAGTTGTGAAAGAGAGAAAGTGTGAAAGCTCGTATAGTCGTGTATGTCTGAGTGACCAGAGTCTTGTGAAAGTATGAGGGTAACTACTAAGATACTAAGGCAACTTACACACACACATAAATCCTTTTTAAACCTCATCTTAACCAACAAAACACCTAAAAATGTTTTCAAGCCTTAGCCAAGTTATTAGGTAACTGTCAGCTTCATTAAAAGAAACGTTTGAACTATCTAATTGATTAGATCCTAAACCCAATCGATAGGAAGAAGAAAATTCTATTATACAATTGATTATGACAATGTCTTATTGATTAGTAACAAATCTCTATCTAATATTTCCAAAATGGGTAAAAATAATTGATTATTTGAGGTATCTAATTGATTAAGTTTAGGACCTAATTGATTAGATGACTTAATTTTCCCATGGAACGTTTCCATTTTGAGTTGATTCTTCTCCTATACAAAGGAGGCACCTCTCCTCTTCATTTCACACAAGAATCTGAGTTTTCTCTATTTTTTATCATTTTATCTCTCTTCTCTCTCACTCTCTCTAAATACTTTTTTTATTAAAGTTGTTTTAGTGCCTTATGAGTGAAAAATACTTGTGAGGAAGAAGTTGTAATGGTGTCGTGTCATTGTTGATACTTTAAAGAGTGTGATACTCTTGAATAATAGAGTTTTCTTCATGATATTAACCAGTCTTAAAATCTATGTTTGGTTCAAGAACTTAACCTGGAAAAGTTATGTTTGGTTATTGAGATCAGCCGATAAAATCTCTAAGCGGTTCATAGACCAGCATGTGGAAAAGCTTTCTTTTGGTTGGGTATAAACCATTGTAAAATATCTAGATTTGATTGTATAAAAGGTTCATGGGCATAACTTCTAAAATCTTAAGTTTATAGTCATATCTCAAGAAGATCTCTTAGGGACAGGAGTATGACAACATTTTTATGAACCTAGATAAGTCACTAGTGTCATCTCTATAACCCTTATCTTTTATTTTATGTCATTTACTATAACGCATTTACTTACCACTTCTATTCACTCTAATCTTAAAATATACATGAAATTTTCTTGTTAAGTAACAAAATCTTAATTTTAACCGCAATTTTGAATACCACAATTCACCCCTCTTCCCCTCACCCCTTCTCCCATCTTGCGCTTGAAGTCACTTATTAAAAAAACCTCTCAAATTTGTACTAAGAGGTTGGAATAAGCATTTATTTGTTAATTTTGATTCCTAAATTATCAATTTAAAAGAGGTGGTAAGTAATGTGGATTCCTTGGTAGACCTCAAGACCTTATTTGAAAAGGAGATTGAGGTTGGATCTGAAGTGATTGCGAATATGTGGTTCTTATTAAGGATCGAGTATTCTCATTTTTTTTAAAGGTCTAGGTATAAGTGGTCTAAGGAAGGAGTCACTAATTCTAGCTACTTTCATGCTTCTATACAAAATGGAGGTAAATAGATTGTTACCATAGACCTGAATGTTGATGAAGGTTAGATTCAGAGGATATCAGAGATTAGGCAAGAGGTTGTTAGGAATTTTTGTGAGATATTTAGGGAGCGGAGTGTTTCCAGACCCTGTCTCAATGGTGTTGTCTTTTGCTCTCTTTCGAAAGATAACAATATTGTTTTGACGACTCCCTTTAGTCTATATGAGTTAGAATGTGAAATGTCCTTGTGTGATGGTAACAAAAGTCTTGGTCGAGATGATTTCAATTTCTCCGTTTTCAAAAGGTTATGGAATCTCTTTAGAGATGATATGGGGATCATGTTTGACCAATTTCTCTATTTTTCATCTTTACCTCATAGTTTTGCATCCTACTTTATGACTTTAACTTTCAAGTTTAAATCTCCCTCTCATTTAGGTGAGTTTAGGCTGATTTATTTAGTGGGATCTCTTTATGAAGTAGTGGCTAAATTGTTGGCCACTAGACTTGGAATGGTTATTAAGAAACTCATTTTTCTAATCAATCAACTTTTCTTAAAGGTAGGATGTTGGTTGATGGAGTGGTGGTGGTTAACGAGTTGATAGACTTATTCTCAAGGTAGATTTTGAGAAAGTGTATGATTCATTTAGTTTGAACTTTCTAGATCAAATGTTGACCAGGTTCGAATTTAATGAAAAGTGAAGGGCTTGGATAAGAGTTTATGTGTTTGTTGGTAACCTTGCAGAGCTGGTTAATGGTTCTCTTACTCAAAAGATTAGCATATAAAGGGGATTAAAGAAAGGGGGACCTCTATATCCTTTCATTTTCCTAATTGTGGCCAAGGGGATAAATGGTTTAGCTTATAGGGCTAAGGAAATTGGTCTTTATTCTAGATTCAGGGTGAGATCATCTAATTTGGTTTTATCTCATATTTAGTATGCGAATGACACGTTTCTTGTGGCAGGTCCTACTTTGGAAAATATTTTGAGTACTAAGGCAATCCTAAGAAGGTTTGATTTGACTTCGAGGCTTCAAGTTATTTTATTTAAGAGTAGTCTTATAGGGGTTAACGTGGACTATGTCTTTTTAATCTTTGCCAGATATTTCCTCAATTGTGAGATTGAAAGTCTTCATTTTAAGTACCTTTGATTTCAAATAGGGTTTAATCCTAGATTGAGATCTACTTTAGACCCTTTAATTAATTTGTTGACCAAGAGACTCAATTATAGGAAGCACAAATGTGTTATTTTGGGTGGTAGTGTGGTTCTTCTTAATTTTGTGCTTAATGTTATTTCCATATTTTTCTCTTTCCTTCTTAAAGATGTTTGCAAGGGTTTGGAAGAAGCTTGTTAGGTTACATATAAGGTTTCTTTTCGGAGGGGTGAAAGAGGAATCTAATATCTCATAGATTAAATAGGATAATGTGTGTAAGCCTAAGAAAGAAGGGGACAATGAGTCGGATATCTTCAGTTGTTAAATCTAGCCCTTTTGGTTAAATGGAGGTGGAGGATTCTCACAGGTGATTTAGGCTTGTGGAGTAGTATTCCTATAGCTATATATGGTGTTTTAGTTATTTCCTCTCTTTGAAGGGGAAAGACATTGGGGTTTCGATCAACTCCAACCTGGTGGAAAATGTGTCTCTTCTTGGGTCCAAAAAGGATGATTCCTTTGATTGGTTTTCTTATGGTATTGTCATACCCCAAAATTTGCCCATTGATATGACAAAGCATTTTCCAAGACCCTCTGACTTGATCTGCAAGGCACTGATATCAAATGGACAAAAGCCCAGCTCACAACAGGCCTAATCCAAAGTGGCCCAAAATAGCTTGCTCGCTAGGCGAGCAATTCCTTCGCCTAGCGAATATCTCAGCATGCCACTCGCCCAGCGAAGCACCAGGTCTAGAAAAAGCCCAGACCTAGCTTGCTCGCTAGGCGAGCAATCCCTTCGCCTAGCGAAGCTTGCGAAAATTTGAAGTTTTGGACCTCATTTTAAGCCCATTAGGTCACCACCACTACCACTATAAATACCAGCTCCTCTGCCACGAAAAAGGGGACAGACGGACGGACGAACACACACACAGACCCAGAGGGAGAAACACTGAAACCCTGCTGATCCAGAGAATTCGGAAGACGGAAACCCTGAAGGCCGCTCACCCGCTCCGAAGCTACCGCCGCCCAACTCAATCCGGCTCGCCAATTCAAGGTTGCAATTCGATTGCAAACAGGTTTGCATCACTATTATCGCTTTATTTTCTTAATTTGCATGTGATATCGCTTTATGTTCTTATTTTGCAAGTGGTACCGCTTTAGGTTCTTAATCTGCATGTGATTATCACTTTATGTTCTTATTTTGCATGTGGTACCTCTTTAGGTTCTTAATCTGCATGTGATATCGCTTTGTGTTCTCATTTGGCATGTGGTACCGCTTCATGTTCTTAACTTGTGGATGATATTATAATTGAATTCATAAACATATTTGAAGTTTTGCATGTGAATTTAAGTGTGCCTGAATATTGTGAATGCTGAACCATGTAATTATGTGTTGGATGCCATAAGTCATGCCGCAGGTTGAGGTCATACTGTTCTCAAATTCCAAACCCGTGGTCGCTCGCTAGCTCATCGCTAGGCGAGCCTGCAGCGAGCCTTCGCTGATCCTTCGCTAGGCGAAGCAGAGGCGAACGGGACAGTGGCTGTTTTGTCTCTTTGTTGTCCATTTTATGTTCATCTAATCATGATTCTGCATTATTTGGCTTAAATTTCTGACTGTTATATTTATTTTATGGGGCAATTTCCAATTGTATTTTGCCTCAATGCTCTAATCCGTGTGTTGCATGATGTAAAGGCTAGCATACTTCCAAAGAAATAACCGGCTAGGCATGCCGCTTTAGGTGTGGACATTCTTGAGGAGATGGCTTTTGGATGACCTAAGTTTAATATGGAGATTCATCTTGAATCACCAAGCTTGATTTTTAATGTATTGATTTCATTGATTTCCTGTGGACCTAATTACCTAACTGATTACGGCTATTTAATTAATTGTTAAAATCCGGACTTTAAATAAATGATATCGGACCTCTCTTTATTACCCCACGATTACGTAATACGGTCATGCCCCGCGAATATGGGGATATCCTTAGCAAAGACCCTTCGGTTAAATCATCATAGTCCCTCGGATGTTGCCTTCGAAAATACGATTTTGTCCCTCGATGACCCTTCGGTGTAGCCTACGGTTAAATGATGATCGTCCCTTCGAATGCTAAGGTATCCTCACTACTGTTGCCTTCAATGACCTATCAATGACCCTACGATGACCCTTCTACATCCCAAGGATAAAACTACTTACTTCTCAATAGTCAGGACAGTTTTACCCTCATAAGGATAGGAAATGCCCGGAAAGACCTCGGACAGGTATAACCTTAATTGCTCATTCATAACAAAAAAATACTTTTCACACCTCACACCTCTCAAACATCTTTTGGAAAATCATCACTTAGCATACATCCGTACTAGGATCATTGCCGAGTTATATTTTTCTAAACTACTTTCAAAAACTATACGAGATAACCACTTTGTATACATTCATGCAAGAATCATTACAAAGTTAAAGTCTCATTTTCAAAACATTTTTCACACATTTCTCAACCACCTTTTTCAAACTAGAAAACATAAATGATTGAGCAATTAAGAGCCCATGGATAACCATGGATACAAAGGGTGCTAATACCTTCCCTTTGTATAAAGTACCTCCCGAACCTAAGAATTTAAAATTAAGGTCTTTCCTGTTCTTTTCCACCTTTCCTTATGGGATAAAAGAAAAGTCGGTGGCGACTCTTGCTAACCGCGACATTGCGATTAAAAATCCAATAAAGTCCAGTTCACCGTATGACAGAACTGGCGACTCTGCTGGGGACGATTAAAGAGAGGTCCATCTTAAAAAAAAAAAAATCATTTATGTTTTAAATTGTTCCTTCGTTTAAGGGATTGTTTGAGTGAAAGATCCTACACCCGGATCTAGTGTACCTTAGGTAAGTAGCAATAGATCATCCCGATTATCCGGCGTATACTGGAATGGTTAAAATGATGGCTACGGTTAATGTGACACTTTGGTTGTCCTGATGTTCCTCATGTTACTTGAGGAAAAATTTGGCTTCCGCGTGGTGTCATCAAAGCATTAACCAGACCTTTAGAACCCTAATTGACTCATCCTAGCCATTAGAAAGTAGTGAGATAACTGGCTTCGGTTCCGACTGAGGTTGGTTGATACTCGATACTACACTCTTTGAGATTGGACTTTAGGGAAGCTTCGGTCAACCACTTGGCGTTGCACTGAAGTGGACTTAAAGAAAGGTCGATGATCTGAGATCCTTCTAGAACCCGGTTACTATTCTAGGACAGGTTGAACCAACCAAACTTCAGCGGGGAGGGTACTTACCTATGGAACTCATGCAAGCCTTAAAACCTAGGGATGATGGTTGTGTGACTTGCTTGTGCTTGTTATTTATTTAACCTCATAACATCATAACATCATAACATCATAACATCATGACATCATAACATTGTACTAACCATTTCAAGGACTTAGGGATTTAACTTTGCTCTGTTTTGTAAAGCTATGGCTCCCAGGAAGACCATCCGGATTAATCTTGTAGCAATCTCTCCTCAACTCAAGAACTTAGTGTCAGAACTTTCCGATCATGCCCAGTTCATCAAGAAACACGGTTCTCTCCTCAATTTGGTTACCACTGGTTTCAAAGAAGATATGATGAGAGTTTTATTCCAGTTCTTCGACCCTAAACATCATTGCTTCACATTCCCAGATTATCAGTTGGTACCCACATTAGAAGAATTCTCCCAGCTGCTTGGGATACCTATCCTTGATCAAATACCTTTCAGTGGTTTAGAAAAGGTTCCGAAGTCTGAAGAAGATGCCGCAGCTTTACACATGACGAAGTCCGACATTGAAGCTAATTGGGTAACAAGGAGTGGAGTTAAGGGTTTACTTGCCAAATTCCTGACAAATAAGGCCCGAGAATTCTTAAAAGTTATGAATGTTCGTGCTTTCGAAGACATCCTGGCATTGCTAATCTATGGCTTGGTGTTATTCCCTAATCCGGACCAATTCATAGACATGAATGCTATTAAGATATTTCTCACTCATAACCCTGTACCTACCTTGCTGGGAGACATTTTGCATTCCCTCCACACTCGTACCATGAAGAGGAAAGGGACTCTCATGTGCTGCATACCTCTATTGTCTAGGTGGTTTATTTCGCACCTTCCTCAATCAGTTTTAAAGAATGATCAAAATCTGAAGTGGTCTCAAAGGATAATGGCACTCTCCCATTCAGAAATCCGTTGGTGTTCTAACCTCAGAGAAAATGTTATCATCATCGACCGTTGTGGAGAATTCCCTAATGTACCACTCCTGGGGATAAGGGGAGGTATTACTTATAATCCTGCCTTAGCCCTACGTCAGTTCGGGCATGCTCGAAGAGATGGGCCACATGAAATGATCATCGAAGGCATTGTGTTCGACTATGACAACGATTCTCAAGGTCTCCGTCAAAGGTTTGTACGAGCTTGGGGCATGGTGAAAAGAAGCACTTTAGGACAGAAAAACTCTATTCCTATGGAACCTTATCTCAGATGGGTACGCGCCAGAGCTCGTGAACTTGTCATGCCATATCTTGCAATCGGACCTCAGATTGTCGAACCTGAAGCTGAAGGAGGTGCTCCTCAGATCATTCCTTATCCAGATATGCCTACCAACGTTGAGGAACTAAAGAGATCCTGGATCCAGTTGAGAGAAGAAAGGGATACTTTCGAGACTCAGTTCGTCGCAGAAAGGAAGAAAGTGTTAGAACTTACCAGTCAGCTCAATGAGGAACGAAGACTCAATGCATATCTTCGCCCAAAAAGAAGTCGCCCCTGGGAGACTTGAGCTTTCATTGTATTTTTATTATTTTTCTTTTTGTAATGAATATTGGTCAAAAAAAAATTAGCAATAAACATTTCTCCCTTGTTGGTGATTTACGCAAAGTTAAATTCCAAAAGTCCTTGAAAACATTTCATACATTGCATCGCATAGCATAACATTGCATAACAGGTGTTCTAAAGGACCATATTCTCACGGTCTGCCTCTTAAACAGAAAAATGGATCTCGAACAGACTGTCAAAGATCTCCAGACTCAGAATGCTCAATTCAAGGAGATGATGCTAAGCTTATCCAAGGGGCAGGAGGAACTGAAGGCTCTTTTGGTTGAAAAGAAGAAAGACAAGAAAGCTGTGAGTTTCATTAACCCGGGAAGAAGGCGTAAAGGACAGGCTACGGGAATCAAATTTGGAATCCCAAATGGGCCAGAAGAGGGGGCGGAGAATGACTCAGAGGAAGAGAATGCTGATTTCTCCAACCCTGAGGATGACGATGAGAACTATGAAAATGAACAGTACTCTCCAAGAGATGATAAGTACAAATTGCTGGAAGAACGCATGCTAGCCATGGAGGGTCAGAAGGCGCCTGGTCTGGATTTCGAAAGTTTGGGTCTGGTCTCCGATGTGACCATTCCTCGCAAATTCAAAATCCCCACTTTCACTAAGTACGATGGTGCGTCTTGTCCTCAGATGCATCTAAGGGCTTATGTGAGAAAGATCCAGCCGCATACCACTGATAAGAAACTATGGATCCATTTCTTCCAAGAAAGTCTGTCTGGCGCTCAGTTGGAATGGTATTATCAGCTCGAGAGCTCTGACATCCGCACCTGGACTGATTTAGCAACAGCCTTCTATAAGCAGTACCAGTACAATTCTGAGCTAGCGCCTACTCGGCTGCAGTTGCAGAGTATGGCCATGGGATCTAAAGAAAGCTTCAAAGAGTATGCTCAGAAATGGAGAGATTTGGCCGGCAGGGTCAAACCCCCTATGACTGACCGAGAATTAGTAGACCTGTTCATGGGTACCCTGACTGGCCCATTCTACAGCCACCTACTGGGGAGTTCTTCATCAGGTTTCACTGAACTTATACTGACGGGTGAACGGGTGGAGAGCGGCATTCGGAGTGGGAAGTTACAGGCAGCTACTTCTACAAGCAGCAAAAAGTCCTACCATGGGAAGAATGAATCGAATGCTGTGTATGGTCAGAAGAATCATAATAAGAAAAATGGTGACCATGCCATTGGAGCAGTGACGATCGCAGCCCCGCCGGCTCAAAACTTCCAGCAAAGACAAGACAGACCAAGAAGGCAGTTTACCAAGCTCAATATGACTTTAGCACAAGCACTGCAAAGTATGCTAAAGGTAAACTTAATCACTCTCAGAGGTCCTCCTGCAAATGTCAACACTGCTTCGCCTCGTTATAATCCCAATGCCAGGTGTGCATATCACTCCGATAGCCCCGGGCACGATACAAACGATTGTTGGCTGTTAAAGAATAAAATTCAGGACATGATCGACGCTGGGGAAATTGAGTTCGAGCCTCCGGAGACTTCTAATGTCATCACTGCTCCTATGCCTAATCATGACAAGGCTGTTAATGCTCTCGATGACAATCCTCTCATCACTACTGTAGCGGACTTAACATCTCCTCTCCCGATCATAAAGAGGAATTTATTGCAAGCTGGTTTATTTCCAGGTTGTACTGAAGATTGCAATCTCTGCATACTCCGGCCCGAAGACTGTTTGAAATTGAAGAATGGTATCCAACGACTGATGGACGATCGTACAATCCTCTTTGAAAGGGTTTCTAAGGCGGAAAACCCTATTGAAGAAGTATCTGTGATTGCAAGGTCCAAAGGTCCAGTAAAGATTACTGCTCCCAGAGTACCTGTGAAGATCATTGCTGAGCCCAAGGTAGCCCCCCTGATCATTACTACACCTGGCCCAGTACCATATTCCTCGAGCAAAGCCATTCCGTGGAATTATGGAGGTGATGTTTACATCCATGGTGTAAAGCAAGTTGGCAATTCTGCTAATCCTAATGATATTGTTGGGACTAGTAAAGTTACTCGAAGCGGAAGGATCTTCTCTCCAGAAATCTCACCTCCGGTTCCCGAAAACCGAGGAAAGGAACCATTCAACCCTTCTCAGTCAGAGATACCGATCAAAGCTACTACTGAAGACGTTGCCAAACGAGAAATGGAAGAAATGCTGAAAATCATCCGCAAGAGTGATTTCGATGTGGTAGAACAGTTGGGGCATACTCCTTCCAAAATCTCAATGTTGTCCTTGTTGTTATCTTCCGAATCTCATGCCAATGCCTTGATAAAATTCCTGAAGACTGCCCATGTACCTCAGGAGACCTCCGTCGATCAGTTCGAAAACTATGTTGCTAATCTGACTGTCGACGGTGGCCTAGGTTTTTCCAATGCTGACCTGACGCCGGCGGGAAAGAACCACAATAAAGCCCTGCATATCTCCATTGAGTGTAAAGGGATCACCCTGTCTCATGTGTTGATCGATAATGGATCCTCTTTGAATGTGTTACCGAAAGCCGTGCTCGATAAACTTGACTGTAAGAGCATTGAATTGAAGCCTAGTGACATTGTGGTGCGTGCTTACGATGGTGCAAAGAGTGTTGTCCATGGTGAAGTGGTTCTCCCTATCAAGATAGGACCTCAGGTTTTCGACACTACTTTTCACGTAATGAACATTCGCCCCGCTTATTCCTGCTTACTGGGACGCCCTTGGATTCATGAGGCAGGTGCTGTAGCTTCGTCTCTCCATCAAAAGCTGAGGTATCCAATAGAGGGTAAGATCGTCACTGTGTGTGGGGAAGAAGAATACATTGTCAGTAGTGTGCATACCTTCAGATACGTTGAGATGGATGGTGAATTCTTCGAGACTCCGACTCAGTCATTTGAAGTGGTTCCTCCGCCTAGTCCTGTCCTTAAGCCAACTCCCCTTGTGCCCGAGGTTATTCGAGCTCCTCCTGCCATGGTTTCCCTGAAGGACGCTCAAGCTGTGGTTGAAGATGGTGGCTGTACTGGCTGGGGTCAACTGATCAGCATACCCTACAAGTCTGATAAATCTGGTCTGGGATTTGGCTCTGAAAAGATGGTCAAAGATCAAATCAATGTTGTAGAAGATGTTGACAGTGATTGCGACCTGGATAGCTGGATCTACCCAACAATTGGCGACGGACTCAATAATTGGAAGGCTGAAGACACTATCCCGATCTCCTTTAGTCAGGAGTAATTGTTATTGTCCATTTAGTATTGCAAATCTTTAATTTTTCAAGTGAACTTCTTAAAGCATTGTGTCTACGCCCGGGGCACAATAGCTAATTTGTTAAGGGTTTTGTCATTTCATAAGCATATTCATATTCAATAAATCAATGGACTTTTTCGCATTCGAATATTGCGCTCTTTATTTTTCCTGTCGTCTTTCAAACAAGTTATGCTTTCTTACACACACTCACGTAACAAATTGCAGATCCGTATCCACTCTGGATCCTATTGATAATAATTCCGCCACTGTTCATTATGACTTTGAAAATCCAATCTACCAAGCCGAAGATGGAAGTGAGGAAGATTGTGAAGTCCCTGGAGAGCTTGCCAGACTATTACTGCAAGAGGAAAGGACTATACAGCCGCATGAAGAGTCCCTCGAAATTGTAAATCTGGGTACTGAGGTAGACAGAAAAGAAGTCAAAATAGGAGCAGATTTGGAAAACAGTGTAAAAGAAAGATTGATTCAGATGTTGCACGACTATGTAGAGGTTTTCGCCTGGTCTTATGAAGACATGCCCGGGTTGGATACTGATATAGTGGTGCATCGGCTGCCTACGAAGGAAGACTGCCGTCCTGTCAAGCAAAAGGTTCGCCGCATGCGTCCCGAAATGTCTGAGAAAATCAAAGCCGAGGTTATGAAACAATTCAATGCCGGTTTCCTAGCCGTTACTTCTTATCCTCAATGGGTGGCTAATGTGGTGCCAGTGCCAAAGAAGGATGGTAAGGTGCGAATGTGCGTAGATTACAGAGATTTGAATAAAGCGAGTCCCAAAGATGACTTTCCACTCCCGCACATTGATGTTCTGGTAGATAACACCGCTCAACACAAAGTGTTCTCATTCATGGATGGATTCTCAGGTTACAACCAGATTAAGATGTCGCCTGAGGACATGGAGAAAACTACGTTTGTGACGCAATGGGGCACGTTCTGTTATAAAGTAATGCCATTTGGTTTAAAGAATGCAGGGGCAACGTACCAGCGTGCTATGGTGGTTTTGTTCCATGATATGATTCATCATGAGATAGAAGTATATGTGGATGACATGATAGCTAGGTCTCATACTGAAGAAGAACATCTCGATCATTTATACAAACTGTTCGAGAGGTTGAAGAAGTACAAGTTGAGATTGAATCCAAACAAATGCACTTTTGGAGTAAGATCCGGTAAACTCTTGGGCTTTATTGTCAGCGGTAAAGGAATTGAGGTTGACCCGGCTAAAGTGAGAGCTATTCAAGAAATGCTAGTTCCCCGTACGGAGAAAGAAGTCAGAGGTTTCTTGGGACGCTTGAACTACATTGCTCGATTTATCTCCCACTTGACCGCTACTTGCAAACCCATCTTCAAGCTACTGAGGAAAAATCAAGAGATGATATGGAATGAGGAATGTCAAGAAGCTTTTGACAAAATCAAGAAATATCTCCAAGAACCTCCAATTCTGGTACCGCCCGTTGAAGGAAGACCTCTAATCATGTATTTGACCGTGTTAGAAAATTCAATGGGGTGTGTGTTGGGGCAACATGACGAGTCTGGTCGAAAAGAGCATGCCATATACTACCTTAGCAAAAAGTTTACCGACTGTGAAACAAGATACTCACTGCTCGAGAGAACTTGTTGTGCTTTGGCCTGGGCTGCTCGCCGACTAAGACAGTATATGTTGAATCATACCACTTTGTTGATTTCTAAGATGGATCCCATCAAATACATATTCGAGAAACCTGCCCTCTCCGGAAGAATAGCGAGATGGCAGATGATCTTAACAGAGTACGATATCCAGTATACTACCCAGAAAGCAATCAAAGGAAGCGTGCTAGCTGATCATCTGGCTCATCAAGCGGTGGACGATTACCAATCTATGAATTTTGAGTTTCCAGATGAGGATGTCATGCTTGTCACTGATTATGAAAAACCTAGACCGGATGAAGGACCCGAATGGGGATCCCGATGGACTATGGTTTTTGATGGGTCTTCTAATGCATTGGGCAATGGTGTTGGTGTGGTAATCATTTCTCCCGAGGGTTACCATACGCCTTTCACTGCTAGACTATGTTTTCATTGTACCAATAATATGGCTGAGTATGAAGCATGTATTTTGGGACTCAAGGCTGCTATAGACCGGCGGGTCAGATTTTTGAGTGTGTACGGAGACTCAGCATTAGTAATCAGTCAGATCAAAGGAGAATGGGACACTAAGCATCCGAATCTCATCCCTTACCGAGAACGGGTGATGACATTAATCCCATACTTTGAAGAGATAACATTCGAACATATCCCACGAGAAGAGAACCAGCTGGCAGACGCATTAGCTACCATGTCATCTATGTTCAGAGTCAGATGGGACAATGAAGCTCCCAGGATCACCATTGGACGGTTAGATGAACCAGCATACTGTTATGAACTTAACACTGAGAAGGTACCGGAGAAACCTTGGTTCCACGACGTAAGAAGATATTTAGAAGCTCAGGAATACCCTGAAGGGGCATCCATCAATGACAGAAAACTCCTGAGGAAGTTCTCCGCTAAATTCTTTCTGAGTAACGGAGTATTATACAAACGTAATCATGATTCGACTCTGCTTCGCTGTGTGGATAAAAAGGAAGCAGAAAGGATTATGGAAGACATGCATGACGGTATTTTTGGGACTCATTCTAATGGACATACAATGGCCAAGAAGATTCTGAGATCAGGGTATTATTGGTCTACCATGGAAGCGGATTGCCACCATCACTCCAGAACCTGTCACAAGTGTCAGATCTATGCGGACAAAGTACATGTGCCTCCTGCTCCATTGAACGTGTTGACAGCTCCTTGGCCCTTTGCAATGTGGGGCATCGATATGATCGGAGAGATTAAACCTACGTCTTCTAATGGACATCACTTCATTCTCGTCGCTATTGATTACTTCACAAAGTGGGTAGAGGCAGCCTCATTCGCTTCTGTCACCAAGAATGTGGTGGCACGGTTCATCAAGAATAGTCTTATTTGTCGATATGGCATCCCTGAAAGAATTATCACTGATAATGGTACTAATTTGAACAACAAGATGATTACTGAACTCTGCACGCAGTTCAAAATTAAGCACCATAACTCCTCTCCGTACCGGCCAAAGATGAATGGCGTCGTAGAGGCTGCTAATAAGAACATCAAGAAGATCATACAAAAGATGACAGTAACGTACAAAGACTGGCATGAGATGTTACCGTTTGCTCTTCACGGTTATCGCACTTCAGTACGCACTTCGACAGGGGCAACTCCTTTCTCTTTAGTCTACGGAATGGAAGCCGTTTTACCAGTGGAAGTTCAGATTCCCTCCCTAAGGATCATGAAAGAGGCGGGTTTAGGCGAGGATGAATGGATTCAGACTCGGCTCGATCAGATAAATTTGATTGATGAGAAGAGACTTGCGGCTGTTTGTCACGGGCAGATATATCAGAAACGCATGACCCGGGCGTTTAACAAAAGAGTCAAGAGACAGGTGTATCAAATTGGCGACTTAGTGATCAAGCGTATCATTCTACCACAAGGGGATCCCAGAGGCAAGTGGACTCCCACATACGAAGGGCCATTTGTGGTTAAGAAGGTATTCTCCGGTGGAGCCATGATACTTGCTACAATGGATGGCGAAGACTTCCCGCATCCTGTGAACGCGGACGTAGTTAAAAAATACTACGCATAACAGAGACCCGCTAGGGCGACGTACCTAGGCAAAAGTAAGGGCATCCCGGCGAACCAAAAGGGTTCGGGCAAAAATTAGGGATAAACCTATAAAAATGTGCACCCGGCAAGTCGAAAACCTGAAAAGGCGGCTTGGGCAAAAAAAAAAGGGTATCCCGGTGGACTGAAAACCTGAAAAGGCGGTCCAGGCAAAAATTAGGGATTAAAGCGTATGACTATGTCCCGTTCTCTGTCAGCTTCAACCAAGTTCCAAGGGACTGAGCAACCCAATCACCTCTATCCGACAGCAGGAGATGAGATGCTTGAAGACATGATGACAGTAGTGGAATTACAATAAATAGGACTTTCTCTGCATGGCTTTCTCTTTGTTGTCTTGACAATTTCCTCTTACTAGGATTTCTGTCTCCTTGTACACAAATTGCCTGTTTATAGGCCCTCTTTCAAAGTCAATACAATTTTATCCCCAAAAAAGATGCTTTTGTTTTCACTTTTTCTGTTTTGATTGCATAAACGTCCATTGATTTAATTTGAATTGATATATGCATTTGAATATGATCAATGTTTACAAAAATACATGCCTAAAATAGAAATAGCGATTACTACAAGACTTCAGGACCAAGGAGAAGGTCTAACCATGCTTTCCAATGAATCCGTTGCTAATTCGATTCCCCAGCAACGCCAATTATTCCCCAGAAGAGGTCGGCACCACCATACTGAAAGGTCATCTCTTCCATCCCCAGCCAGGCTCTATTGAGTGTTTCCACCATCAGACAGAAATCAAGTATCCCCCAGCCGAGACAGGGTCATCAATACCAATGTCTCCGACCAGCAGACTGAGATTTATCTCCCCAGTAGTGTCCCCTGGAAGAATGTTTCAGACGCCTAATGCATTCATTACATCATTTCACATCACATACCTATATACAATTTTCATTCCGCATCATATACATTACATCATTTCATAACATATACATGCATACAATGTTCGCATTTATTTCAGACGCATAATTCATTCATTACATCATTTCGCATGCATACAACATTTGCATCTCATGCATCATGACATGGCATGAAGCTAACTTTATTTTTCAGGTCAATTATCCTCCTGACACAGTCAAAACAAAGGTCCATTCAGACGGACATCTTTATCAATTACACTCAAGATTTAACTATATCCCTCAGATACTGCCTAGCGTACGGTACATTCCGAGGTGTAGTCCAGCGTACGACTACTTTTTTCTTCAGATACATCTTTCAGATATACTCCATGTCAACATTCATTCAGACATCCTCCTAACGATGGCATCTATAAGCCCATCTCAGACATTTATTGCAAATACAGCATATACAAATACTATCAGATATAGCCTAGCGTACGGTTCATCCTGATTCATCTCAACATATGACTCCTTCAACTCAGATACGATCTAGCGTACGATCCATTCTGACCTTCAACAACTCAGATACGATCTAGCATACGATCCATTCTGACCTTCAACAACTCAGATACGATCTAGCGTACGATCCATTCTGACCTTCAATAACTCAGATACAGTCTAATGTACGACCAAGTTAGACCTTCAAATCTTCAAATACCACTCAAATACAGTCTAATGTACGACCAAGTTAGACCTTCAAGTCAGATTCTGCAGATACAGTCTAATGTACGACCAAGTTAGACCAGATTCTGCTCAGTGACAGTCTAATGTACGACCAAGTTAGATCGTCAAGTCCTCGGATTCTGCCCAGATACAGTCTAATGTACGACCAAGTTAGACCAGATTCTGCTCAGTGATAGTCTAATGTACGACCAAGTTAGACCGTCAAGTCCTCGGATTCTGCCCAGATACAGTCTAATGTACGACCAAGTTAGACCCTCATCCCTTGCTCAGGTGCTACCTTCGGACAGGTACACTCCTGAATGGTAGTCTGGTATACGGCTACTCCCTTGCTCAGGTGCTACCTTCGGACAGGTACATTCCTGAATGGTAGTCCGGTATACAGCTACTCCCTTGCTCAGGTGCTACCTTCGGACAGGTACATTCCTGAATGGTAGTCTGGTATACGGCTACTCCTTTGCTCAGGTGCTACCTTCGGACAGGTACATTCCTGAATGGTAGTCTGGTATACGGCTACTCCCTTGCTCAGGTGCTACCTTCGGACAGGTACATTCCTGAATGGTAGTCTGGTATACGGCCTCTCCCTTGCTCAGGTGCTACCTTCGGACAGGTACATTCCTGAATGGCAGTCTGGTATACGGCTACTCCCTGGCTCAGGTGCTACCTTCGGACAGGTACATTCCTGAATGGTAGTCTGGTATACGACTACTCCCTTACTCAGATGCTACCTTCGGACAGGTACATTTCTGAATGGTAGTCTAGTGTACGACTACTCCCTTTTCAGCAGATTCAGCCTAATGGACGGCTCATTCTGCTCAGATATGGTTTTATGTACGACCAAGTTAAACCTTCATCTTCTCAGATGCTACCTAGTGTACGGTACATTTCTGAAGTGTAGTCTAGTGTACGATTACCCCCTTTTATCATCAGATTCAGCCTAATGGACGGCTCATCCAATACAGTCTATCATAAGGCCCATTTGGATCTTCAACTCAGATACGATCTAGCGTACGATCCATTCTGATCTTTCATCCCTAGCAAAGTCATCCGCCTAATGAATAACTCACTCTGGTATTCAGACACGGTCTAATATACGATCCATTCTGATCCCTCATCCCCAGCAGGGTATAGCATACTCTGACTCCCCAACGAAGTCAATAGCATGATGGATGATTCGCTATACGGCGTAGCGTATGACCCGGCATGACATCCATGGCTTCAGACATCGTCTAACGTACGACACCATCGGAAGCTCGTCATCAAACTTCCTGGATGGCATCTCTAAGCCCATCTCCCTCAAGACGAGCTCCTGATTGACAATCGCAAATTTTAGGGGCATTCTAGTGTTCAATAATCTTTCACCTCCAGATCACGAACGGCACATACCATTCTACTCTCTCGGTTCAAGAATATTGAACAGGGGCAGCTGTCATACCCCAAAATTTGCCCGTTGATATGACAAAGCATTTTCCAAGACCCTCTGACTTGATCTGCAAGGCACTGATATCAAATGGACAAAAGCCCAGCTCACAACAGGCCTAATCCAAAGTGGCCCAAAATAGCTTGCTCGCTAGGCGAGCAATTCCTTCGCCTAGCGAATATCTCAGCATGCCACTCGCCCAGCGAAGCACCAGGTCCAGAAAAAGCCCAGACCTAGCTTGCTCGCTAGGCGAGCAATCCCTTCGCCTAGCGAAGCTTGCGAAAATTTGAAGTTTTGGACCTCATTTTAAGCCCATTAGGTCACCACCACTACCACTATAAATACCAGCTCCTCTGCCACGAAAAAGGGGACAGACGGACGGACGAACACACACACAGACCCAGAGGGAGAAACACTGAAACCCTGCTGATCCAGAGAATTCGGAAGACGGAAACCCTGAAGGCCGCTCACCCGCTCCGAAGCTACCGCCGCCCAACTCAATCCGGCTCGCCAATTCAAGGTTGCAATTCGATTGCAAACAGGTTTGCATCACTATTATCGCTTTATTTTCTTAATTTGCATGTGATATCGCTTTATGTTCTTATTTTGCATGCGGTACCGCTTTAGGTTCTTAATCTGCATGTGATTATCACTTTATGTTCTTATTTTGCATGTGGTACCTCTTTAGGTTCTTAATCTGCATGTGATATCGCTTTGTGTTCTCATTTGGCATGTGGTACCGCTTCATGTTCTTAACTTGTGGATGATATTATAATTGAATTCATAAACATATTTGAAGTTTTGCATGTGAATTTAAGTGTGCCTGAATATTGTGAATGCTGAACCATGTAATTATGTGTTGGATGCCATAAGTCATGCCGCAGGTTGAGGTCATACTGTTCTCAAATTCCAAACCCGTGGTCGCTCGCTAGCTCATCGCTAGGCGAGCCTGCAGCGAGCCTTCGCTGATCCTTCGCTAGGCGAAGCAGAGGCGAACGGGACAGTGGCTGTTTTGTCTCTTTGTTGTCCATTTTATGTTCATCTAATCATGATTCTGCATTATTTGGCTTAAATTTCTGACTGTTATATTTATTTTATGGGGCAATTTCCAATTGTATTTTGCCTCAATGCTCTAATCCGTGTGTTGCATGATGTAAAGGCTAGCATACTTCCAAAGAAATAACCGGCTAGGCATGCCGCTTTAGGTGTGGACATTCTTGAGGAGATGGCTTTTGGATGACCTAAGTTTAATATGGAGATTCATCTTGAATCACCAAGCTTGATTTTTAATGTATTGATTTCATTGATTTCCTGTGGACCTAATTACCTAACTGATTACGGCTATTTAATTAATTGTTAAAATCCGGACTTTAAATAAATGATATCGGACCTCTCTTTATTACCCCACGATTACGTAATACGGTCATGCCCCGCGAATATGGGGATATCCTTAGCAAAGACCCTTCGGTTAAATCATCATAGTCCCTCGGATGTTGCCTTCGAAAATACGATTTTGTCCCTCGATGACCCTTCGGTGTAGCCTACGGTTAAATGATGATCGTCCCTTCGAATGCTAAGGTATCCTCACTACTGTTGCCTTCAATGACCTATCAATGACCCTACGATGACCCTTCTACATCCCAAGGATAAAACTACTTACTTCTCAATAGTCAGGACAGTTTTACCCTCATAAGGATAGGAAATGCCCGGAAAGACCTCGGACAGGTATAACCTTAATTGCTCATTCATAACAAAAAAATACTTTTCACACCTCACACCTCTCAAACATCTTTTGGAAAATCATCACTTAGCATACATCCGTACTAGGATCATTGCCGAGTTATATTTTTCTAAACTACTTTCAAAAACTATACGAGATAACCACTTTGTATACATTCATGCAAGAATCATTACAAAGTTAAAGTCTCATTTTCAAAACATTTTTCACACATTTCTCAACCACCTTTTTCAAACTAGAAAACATAAATGATTGAGCAATTAAGAGCCCATGGATAACCATGGATACAAAGGGTGCTAATACCTTCCCTTTGTATAAAGTACCTCCCGAACCTAAGAATTTAAAATTAAGGTCTTTCCTGTTCTTTTCCACCTTTCCTTATGGGATAAAAGAAAAGTCGGTGGCGACTCTTGCTAACCGCGACATTGCGATTAAAAATCCAATAAAGTCCAGTTCACCGTATGACAGGTATCCTTAGGAAAGTATGGTCGAATATCTAGACTTCCTTCTAGAAGGATCCTTAGTTATGACCTATCCCCCTTATGGTTAAGTTTCCTGGTCTTTTTTCTAACTCCATCCAAATAGAATGGCTGATGGGAGAGATTGGATGGGTGAAAAACTAGGAAATAATTTGAGCTCTTAGGTGGAGGAGAACCTTCTTTCTTAGAGAGCTACATGTGTTTGAAAATATTCTCTATTTTCACCCTAGTGTTATTCTCTCTCAAAATAGAGATAAGTGAATTTGAAAGTATTTTAGAAAGGATTTTTTTCTTTGTTTCCACTAACTATCATGTTCAGTTTGTTGGTTCATTGTCGTTATCTTTGACTGAGAACTTTATTTTTTCCCCTCATCTAGATCAGTTAGGTTCATACTAAAAAGGTGGTATTCTCTTAGCAACTTTTGTAAGATATATAGTGATTCCATAGAGGTTTCTTGTCCTTTTTGTGGGGATTTGATTGAGTCAGTCTCTCATCTTTTTGTCACTTGTGAGTTAGCTTTACCATTGTGCTATAGGATCTTCTAGTGGATAGGTTGGTAGGTGGTTTTTTCTAATGCCCATAGACTTCTTTTTTGAGTTTTTCCTTTCTTTAAGTGGTAGGGTCAAATCTATATATGGTTTTGTTATGATATGGCACGTTGTAGTCTAGACCATTTGAAGAGCCCATAATGTGTTATCAAAATTGTGAAAAGGTGGAGAAGAAGAGTACTATTTTTTTAGACTAAAAATAATTTCTAGGTAGATTATAGGTGAACTCATGCACATACTTTGATTCGTTTTAAAATCATATCCTCTTTATTAACCTATAGTGGATCGAGTATTCTCATTGATTCTAAAATAGATGTTGGTATGTGATTTTATTGTTCTCTTATTGAATTCTAATATGTTGGTGGTGATTTTGACCATAAGATTTCTAACTTATATCTTAAGGAGTCGGTCTTTATCTGCTTGAATGCATTACTTATTTATTTTATTTTATTTTTCTATTTTAGTGTTGACTCGGTATTTTCTTTTGTGATTATTATGTAATATTTGTAATCCTTTAGACACTTCTTATTATGTAATAGTATTATTTGTATTTTGTGGGTTACACTTTTTTTTTTAATTAATATATTTTTACATTAAAAAAAACAGAAGGGAACATTATTAACTACTATTTGAGTTTGATTTGTTTTTAGTTGAAAAATCTTAAAACCAATGTTTTTATGGAATCTCATGTGAAGATCATTATAGATTTCTGAGAATTTTAATAAATCGCATAAGCATGTATTTCTTTTGAGACGAAATTCAAGATCCATGACTCTAAAAGGAACATTAGTTAGACTATAGTATATCATTTTACTAATATAAAAACCAATAAATCTACCTAAGTAGAACCTATCGTGAATAATAATATAATTTTTGTAACAATACATAAGTGACAAAAGGAAATTATTAGATATTGGATGGTAGAGTCGAGACAATTTGAAAGCTGATTAGGAGAGTGGTGAAACCATTGGCCATACTTCCCTCCTTAAGAAGATGCGTGAGCTTTCTGGATTTTGCTTCAACCATGAATCAGGAACAAAATACACAAGCACAAAGCACGAGGTTAGTAGGTCCAAATAATAATTGAGTAATAATTACCTTCTCCATCTCCAAACCATTTAATAAATATTAAAAAGAAAAATAGATATAATTATGCTAATAAAGTACTTATTGTCAAATATTAAAAGTAATAAAAGTAAAAATAATTCAAGAATACAATTGAAAAAAATATTATAAATTAAAATAAGTCATTTATTTTGAATTTTCTTTACAAATAAATCACTCAAAATTAAAAATATTAATTTTTATTAATTTTTATATTTGAAATCAAATCAAAATAAATTTCATAATTCATATTATTAAAGAAAAATTAATGTAGTTAATGTATTTATCTAACAATGTATAAATACTCATGGGCATGAGGCGGACTCATAAATTCTTCATAATAAAATATAAATACAAAATACTTATTTTTCTTGTCATAAATTATAAGAGAACAAATTAATTTTCCTTTATTGAATTATTTTTTTTCAAATGTATTTTTTAAAATAAAATAAAATTATTTAATTTACTTTCCCTTTTACTTTCTTCATAACCAACAATTAATTGAAAGTAGTTTTATAAAAAAATATGAAAAATATTAGTGGTATATGTTATATTTTAAGTGATTGTGTAATTTTTAAATAAAACTTAGGGTTAAATTATAATCCTCTTAAATATTTAAAATCTTGTGTTTAATCTTTTAAAATATTTTTTTAAAGAATGATTTTCATAAAAAAAGTTCATCTATGTCTTTTTTTTCTCTTTTGTAACTTAACGACATTTTTTATAATTTAGTGATATCATTAGCGACTTTTTTGATTTAAAGATTGAATCAACTATAATATTAATATTATGGAATAAAAATATGGATGTAAAATTTTATAAAGATCGTTTTTTGGAAAAATATTTTGAAGAAGACTTTAGGGGATTACAAATATATTTAATTTTAAAATTAATATTAATTATATATTTTGTAGATTATCCATTATTTTTTTGAAAAATAAATACTTATTAACTAAGACATAGTTTGAAAAAGTAGTGAGCTCACGCCTGTGTAACAATAGTTTTGGGTCCATCTATTAATTAGATATTATGAGAATGTTTCAATCAACTATTTTTTTCAAATAATTTTTACAGCGTTTTTTAAAAATAATTATAAACAATATTTTTAAAATACATTTAAAAAATTAATTTAAATTATTATTTATAAAATATTATTTTATGTATTTCATCTTTTTACTATGATCTTTATTTAATGTCAAATTTCAAAATATCACTTAAATTTCAAACTTTTTAAAACAGTTTTACATAAAATCATTTGAGATATATGTTTGTAAAATTAATGTTATTTTGACTGTGTTTTAATTTTTAATAATGTATACTTATATTATTTGATGTGAAAATTAGTTATTTAATTTATAAAAAATGAGTTTACATTTTTTATTAGTATTTAAAAAACAATTTATAAAAATCATTTTTTAAAATAAAAAAATCCATCTTTTAAAGTTGATGTATTTGGAACAGAGGGCTCAGACACGTGGATTTTTTCTCCCGATGAATAAATAGTTCCTTGTGCATGCATAACCAACCTAAATTTGAAAGGAGCTTATATTTAAGAACATAATTTGTATATATATTATGATAAATCCTTTTAAACTTTGCATGCATAACCAACCTAAATTTGTATTTTAAAATATGAAATATTTATATGGATTTGCTCTCCTTTTTATCTTAACTTCTTTCTAGTCAAATGAAATGTTACATCTCTAGTTTTCCTTTTTGTTTTCTCTTATGTTTGCAACATATAATAGTAACGTTATTATTATTAATACTATCACCATTGATCAATGGGAATCATTTGTTGAAGTTGAGCCCATGTTGGTTAGCATGTCACCTTCCCCAGCTATATATCTGAAAAAGCATGTCACCTCCCTCTTTCTCCCACTAATATTGAACGTTATGGTTTCTCCTGGGGCCTACCTAGTGCACTCAAAACTAGAAGAAAGACAAACAATTATATAAAAAGAAGAAAAGTCTCATATTTGCACTTGAAGAAATCTTATATTTTTCTTCACGTGATCATTAGAGGTGTTAAAAAGGCATTAAATTACAAAGTTTTATTTTCTTATTTTATTTAAGTTGATGAAGTGATAATAATCATTAGAAGCTCAACCACATAATTATAAGAGTTAAAATTTGAATTTTGATGTTGACGTCCAATGTAATAATATCGGTATTTTTGTGAGTTAGAGTTAGAATTTATAAACTATAAATTTTATTTATTATATCTATTATTTGATATATTTTAAGATCTTATTTATCGAATCTTTTTGTGTGTGTTTTTTCACCCTTTAATGTTCTCAAAAACTTTTTAATTTCTCAAAAATATTTTTTGAATTATATAATTTGTAATATGTTTTTTTAAGGATTCTTTAAGGGTTCGGGTTCTAAAGAGATTTGAAGAACATGAAGAAACAAATTTTCAAATTGTGACTGGTGTCAACGTTGTGTATTCATCTCTATTATTTCATTCTCATATAGTTATATATTCATTTTGTATTTATACTTTATACTTTGTCTCATGTAGTATTTCATGTCTCTTGTTGGTAAGACATATTATTCTTATACCCTTTGTTTTGTAACTGTGAGAATATTATGTTGATTTATGATAGACTTGTATGTTTTATTTGAGAGCAGTATGTCTAAGCAAAATAAACGGGTTTTTTCGACATTATTTCTGAATATGGGTGGCTTTAGGGTTTCCCCTTCTAAGCACAACTTTCTCATGAAATGGTAGGACATTATTGTTGGTATATCTCAGGAAGTCTTTGATCTAAATCAATGGTGGCTATGAATACCTCAATACCGTGATAGGGAAAGGGGAAGAAAAATGATAATTTGAAAAATGATAATTTGAAAAACTTTTAGGATCATTTTCAGAGTTTAAAATTATTTTTAGAAATGTTAGGAATTAGCAGCGGAAATAAATGATAAAGTGCGGAATGTAAAAGTTTAGGAAAGAGAGAGAACACCGGAAATTATACAGGTTCAGTCAAGATGACTTAGTCTTGTCCCCGATATTTGATATTGAGATTATCCAATAAATTTAAAAGTTTTTAGTATGTTGAACTCTCGAACCCCCTTATACAAGAAAAATGAAGATTTTGGCTAACTTCCAACCAAACAACATACAAAGGAGAGAAACAATTAGTCTTCCTTCCAAATGACAGATTGAATGGATTTTTCTTATTTCTTAACAATAACTTGAAGTGGTTAGTCCTCAAGTTGGACCAAGATTTACACGGGTTTACCTTGAACCAAGGAGAGCTTTTAACATTTGGCTGAGCTTATGAACTGAACTGAGGTTTTATATCGGGTTGTCCATGAACCTATGAGCTTTTATACCGAGTTTATCTTAAACCTTAGCAAGCTTTTAATACCGGGTTGAGCTTACAAATTGAACCGAGGTTTTACACAAGATAAGCACGAACAAATGAGATTTTTAATACCTACGTGATCTCGAATTTATGAAAGCTTTTAAACGGGTTGAGCCTTTAAACCGAACCGATGACTTAGTAACTAAATACCTAAATCAAAGCTTTTAAAGGGTTTATATTTGAACCCAAATAAACAATCCTTAAATGGATAAATTATTCAACCAAGGTAAAAACAATGTTTCTTGGTGAATTACAATACTACCTTTTTAGAATTACACAAAGGCCTTGCTTGCAAAAGATCTTTCTCGAAAGCACTACGATTAAATTTCTAAGTGAGAGAAAGTGATAATCTTTTTTAGTGAGAGTGAGGAGTGAGATATGAGAGCTTTCGATTCTAGATGTGAAAATATGAGGGAATGGACCTTTATTTATAGGCTAGAGGTTTCCACATAAAAGAAAAAAATTTGTGGCCAAAATTAATTGAACGGTTGGCCTAAAAACAATTATGTAGCGGGTTTTAAAAGGAAAGAAAAGATATATAGTCATTGACATTCATTAAGACAATATCCCAAACATTAAGGGCACATTTTTTCACTAACCTAAACGATTGGGTGTAAGTTCCAATCAATTGGCCAGTATGAAAAATTGCCCAAAACTTTTCTAATAGCTCCCAATTCATCTAGAACGACTTCAAGACATTTTTTAGAATTATTTTCTTGAGAAAAATAGGTTTTAAAGTTTATTTTAGTATGTGTTTAATTATCCATATAACTTTACGAGAAAGTACCTATGCTTTTACAATATAGTGTTCACTCAGACGCATTAGAGCGTGTTTTCATACTTCAAGACTTGTCAGATATTTCAGTCCTTATAGACACTTGCTTAAGCTTTAATTGAAGATGTGGCTTGAGTTATATTCTATTTAGGTACCATTATCAGAGGATCAAAATCATCAAGCCCTACTAATATGCTTGCATTTTTAACCGCTTCATATTTGACTTTAGTTGTTTCCATCAAAGACTGGTTGCCATCATCGAAACTGTGTTCATCTTTAATAGAGCTTCCTTAATTGATAACCTGCAAAATATGGTTCCCCATTTCCCAATTTTTTATGATGACAACGTATCTCTCACGAGGATGGTAAAATAAATAAAAGATACATGTTTGGAGTGATTAAAGTCCCCCTAAATTAAGTAGAGAGTATACCCTACTCTCCTTGAGAGTATACTTCTTTCCCTTTCTCGAAATCAAAAAGGTAGGTAAATATGCATTGTTATAATTGAAATATGCAAACATGTTGGCATTTAGGAAGGGAAAAATATCACACTTTTATTAATTCAAAATTGTTAAAATTCAAAGTACAAAGGGAAAATCATATTATTGCAATAGTGTAGAAAGTAAGAAACTAAGCAAGAAATTAAATATTCTAAAACACATAGGTAAGATCTTCATTGCCATAAGCAGCATCATCCATTGTCATGATTTTCTTGAACTTCTCCATATCCTTGGATAATTTCTAACATATCTTCAACACTTTGTCAATCTTTATCTCTTCTACTTCTTCTTCCTTGATTATTGGGTCATCATGTATTTCTCCATGTTTGACGATAACTTTTATTTATCTGAGCGCAATATAGGTAATCTTGTGGTTGCTTGAGTCTTCAGCTTCATCCAAGGTATCAATGTTGAAGGTTGCTAAGAGTTTGGTGATCATTTATATAAGGAAGTCTTGTTGAATGGTTCTCTTTTGAGCGAGTCATGTGGTGAAAGATTCCTTCTACCCAATTTGTTGGAATTTCTTAAGTTAAAAGTCAGAGGGGTATAACATCTTCTCTAATGACATAACTATGATTCACATTCCTTAGAAAGAGGATTTTAGTTTAGCATCATTGGTTTTAAGTGGGTTGATTTGAAAGGGACTTTTATTTTCTCCATGGGATTTATAATAAGCTTCTTTAGGGTTCTTAAGTGTTTGAAGTTCCTAAATCCTAAGGGTCTCTCATGGGGGTAGGTTTTTCCTACAAATGGTAGCTCAAAAATTCTTCCGAAATTATCCCTGTGGATTTCAATTTCTACCCCCTTACCAATGATCTTAGTGAGGTTCCTACAATTCTTAAGTTTAAATAGAGTTCTCTTACAAGATTTAGGAAGGTTCTATCAGGTACCTGTGTGAAGAAATAGTTTAGAGAGGCTTTTGACAAATTTAATGGTACGATTTGTGATTCTTAAGAGGCTTGGCTCAATGTACCATGACTGAATCACCTTCTTCTCTGGGATCATCATCTTATCTTCTTGATTTTTCTTTATCAACCGAGCGGTGAAAACATCCTTTTTTGGGATATCTTTATATTTCTGACTCTTTGAGGACATCATGATGATACTTATGGCGAGAGAAAGAGAGCTCCCACAAGAGAAGATGCTAGAAGAGGTGAAATTTTGAGATGTAAAAAGGAGTGAAAGGCCATACCTATTTGCAGTACGCATTCTAATGATTTGATTGTGTATTTCTGGAAAGCAATCAATGGAGATTATGGTGATTAAAGATCAGATCTAAATCATTCCTAATTAGGTGTGCCAATCGATTGGATAATGGATCGAATCGATTAGATGATCAAATCTTTCAGGATAATAAGCGTTTATCATCAATGTTGGGATCTTATTGCCTTGGAGACTACATTTTTCTTGGATTTTGATCTGAAAATATGTATACCAATCTCTTCCAATCAATTGGCCAAAGGTACCAATCAATTGGGCTTTCTTCCGTCAGTCTCTGTGGTGCATTTTGAGCCTTGTGTTAGATTTCATTGCTTTTCTGCATCCCTGTTCAGCTTTATTTGCACCTCTTTTCTATAAAAACACTTAGGAAATCATCTTTTTGGTTAGCAAACATAATTTATCATGAGAAAATTAAATCCACTATTATAAATGATTAATTGGAGTTTTTCGATCATTTCAACCTTAAAATATTATACTATCATTAATTATCAAGAGGTCTTGATAAAGCTTCTCGTTTAAGGGAAAAACCAATACAATTTGGTATCTCCTTCTCTTTGACCCGTTGGGTGCGAGAGTTGGTTTAATCAATGACGTAAACATATCCATTATAGACATATTTACTCAATTGATCACTTAGGATCATGAATGTTGAGATATCCTCAAAAACACTTGTTTTGATCATTGTCGTTGATATTCACCACATCGTAAATTCTTGGATCAGAGACTTCATAAATACTGTATACTTGGAATTATACTTTTTTCTTTGCACAACTCCATTAATAACCATTGAAGCTTCAAAATACAAAGCATACCAGCAAAACACTGGGGTTTCATCTTTGGTACCTAGAGTTTATTAGGTCCAGGTGCGTTAGTTTTTCTAGAAGGTCTAGGGTTATTACCTTTAGATTAGAGAGTTTCAGAATTTTATCATAAGTCTTTAGTTTTTTGTGTTATTTTGAAGTTAAACAATTTTAGAGTTAGGTCCAGAGTTTTGAGCAATTTTAGGTGTGGTAACCTTTCATTATCTTTTTAAAGAGTTTAAGAGTCCTATTTTATTTGGTTAGAGTTATTATAGAATTGCCAGAGTTGTTTTTGAGTTGTTTAGAGTTGGAGATCAGAATATAAGATACACTTGAGTTGAACTTGGAGCACTGTTGACATTACAAGGTTACCTTTTGAGTAATCTTTTATGTGTTTAAGATTGTTAAGGAAATAGAGTTAAAAAAGAGTTGTTGAGTAATTAATAATAATATTTTAGAGTTGAGGTAAAGATATTTATTATTTAGAGTCATAAATAGAGTTGTTAGAATAACCAATTAAGTTCATAAGGGTTGTCTTTATGTGCAAGAGTTATCGGTAGAGCATTTTTGACGACTTTAGAGTTATTTTAGAGTAGTATGAATTCTTGTAGAGTTGTTTAGAGTTTATTGGTAACTTTGTTGAGTCATAATTAAAAATTGGTATGACTTTTTACAAGTTAAGACTATAGAATAAATTAATATAAATATTTTGTTGATATATTGTGAATTCATAAAACTGTATTTTTGATTCTTTTGAATTTTCGGGATAATTGGCTACCGTTGTATAGTTGTCATACGGTGAACTGACTTGGGGTATTTTGCTTTTTATCGCAATGTCGCGGATAGCAAGAGTCGCCACCGACTTTTCTTTGATCCAATAAGGAAAGGTGGAAAAGAACAGGAAAGACCTCAATAGATTTTGGGTTCAGGAGGTACATTATACAAAGGGAAGGTATTAGCACCCTTTGTATCCATGGTTATCCATGGGCTCTTAATTGCTGGATCACTTATATTTTTGTCTGAAAAGTGTTGGTGAATTGTTTAAAAATGTTTCGAAAAGAGAGTTTAACTTTGTAATGATTCTCGTATGAATGTATACAAAGTATTTATCTCGTTTGATTTTGAAAAAACAGTTTAGAAAAATATAACTTGGTAATGATTCTAGTATGAATGTATACCAAGTGGTGATTTTCTAGGACTTGCAAAGTGTGAGGGGTGGAAAATGTTTTAGGTTATGATCCAGCAATTGAGGGTTATACCTTCCTAAGGTCGTTATGAACGTTTCCTATCCTTATGAGGGTAAAACTGTCCTTACTATTGAGAAGTAAGTAATTTTACCCTTTGGATGTTTAAGGGTCATCGTAGGGTCATCGATAGGTCATTGAAGGCAACAGTTGTAAGGATACCTTAGCATTCGAAGGGACGATCATCATTTAACCGTAGGCTACACCGAAGGGTCATCGAGGGACAAAATCATATATTCGAAGGCCACATCCAAGGGACTATGATTTATTTTATGATGATTTAATCGAAGGGTCTTTGCTAAGTGTATCCCTACATTCGCGGGACATGACCGTTATACCGTAATACCGTAGGGCAGCAAAGAGAGGTCCAAAATCACATGTTTAAAGGTCATATTTTAAAGTCAATTAGGTGATTAGGATGAATCTTCACATTAAAATCAATACATTAAAATTAATACATTAAACTTAATACATTAAAATTAATTAAGCAATTTAGGGTGGATCTTCATAAGGGTATCCCACAAATAAAGTGGAAGGCCTAAACAACACTCTTTTCCTGGGATATGTGAACCTTTACAACATTCAGCAAACGGGTTAGAATACCAATCAGGGTGCAATCGAGGATTACACCGCAAAAGAAAACACAGCAGCATGAATGTCAGGCAAAACAGTGCATAATTAACATAGAATAGATCAGGTTACGCATAGGACATAACAAATATCAACGGCTGTCCCGTTCGCCTCTGCCTCGCCTAGCGAGGTCCTAGCGAATGCTCGCTACATGCTCGCTTAGCGATGTGCTAGCGAGCGGCTGCGGGTTTTGAATTTCAGAACAGTATGATCTCAGCATGCTGCATGCCTTATTGCATTCAATTACAGAAATAATATGGTCAAACACTCAGGATATTCAGGCGTACTGGAATTCACATGCAAAGTCTAATTACATATCCAAAAATTCAATCATGATGTATTATGTATTTAGAGATTTACAAATTGGAAGCATAAAACAATAATGATACACAAACCTGTTTGCAATGGAGTGGTAATGCTGAATTGGCAAGTCACTTTTGGTATCGGGTTGAGTTGGGCGGCGGTAACTTCGGTGCGGATGAGCGGCCGTCAGGGTTTCTTCACTCCGACTTCTCTGGGCTACTCTCCGGGGTTGCTATGCCAGGGTTTCCGGCCGTCTCCGTCTCGGTTTTTCGTTCTCTCCTTTTCGTTCTGGAGTTGGGGTATTTATAATACTCCTTTGATGACCTAATGGGCTCAGAATGAAGCCCGAAATTTTCTGTTGTCTGTCAGCTTCGCTAGGCGAGCGTGTAGCGAACGTGTAGCGAACGTTCGCTAGGCGAGCGTGTAGCGAACGTTCGCTAGGCGAGCGTGTAGCGACCGCGTAGCGAACAGGCCAGTTTGGGCCATTTTCTGGATTGGGCCATTCGTGAGCTGGGCCTTTGTTCCTTTAAGATCAGTGTCATAAAAATGAGTCTGAGTGCCCTGAAAAATGCCTTGAAATACTAATGGGCAAATTTTGGGGTATGACAGCTGCCCCTGTTCGATATTCTTGAACCGAGAGAGTCAGAATGGTATGTACTCCATTCGTGGTCTGGAGGTGGAAGATTATTGAACACTTAGAATGCCCCAAAAATTTGCACTTGTCAAGTAGTTAGTCTTGATGGAGATGGGCTTAAAGATGCCATCTAGGAAGTTTGATGATGAGAGCTTCAGAGTACGTCGTACGTTAGAAGATATCTGAAGTCATGGGTGTCACTGGGTCATACGCTAGACCGTATAGTGAGTCATTCATTAGGCCGTCGGCTTCACTGGGGAGTTAGAATGGGTCATACGCCGCTGGGGATAACAGATCAGAATGGATCATACGTTAGATCGTATCTGAGTTGCAGAATGGGCCGTCTGTTAGGCTGTATCTGACGAAAAGTAGTCGTACGCTAGACTACACCTCGGGATGTACCGTACGCTAGGTAGTATCTGAGGAATGAAGATCCGAATGGGTCGTACGCTAGACCGTATTGTTGGAGGAGTAATATGCTGGGGATAAAGGATCAGAATGGATCGTACGCTAGATCGTATCTGCACGCAGTTCAAGCCGTCCGTTAGGCTGTATCGTTACTGGGGGTGAAGGATCAGAATGGATCGTATGCTAGATCGTATCTGAGTTGTAGACTGAGCCGTCCGTTAGGCTGTACCTGATGATGAAGGGGGTAGTCATACGCCAGACTACACTTCAGAATGTACCGTACGCTAGGTAGCATTTGAGGCCTTGAAGGTCCAAATGGGTCGTATGCTAGACCGTATTGGAGTTGTTGAAGGTCGGAATGGATCGTACGTTAGATCGCATCTGAGTTGAAAGAGTCATATGTTGAGCTGAATCAGAATGAACCGTACGCTAGGCTATATCTGATAGTATTTGTATATGTTGTATTTGCAATAAATGTCTGGGATGAACTTATAGATGCCATCGTTAGGAGGATGTCATAATGAATGTTGACATGGAGTATATCTGAAAGATGTAGTTGAATCCTGAATGTAATTGATAAAGCTGTCCGTCTGAATGGACCTTTGTTTTGATTGTATCAAGAGGATAATTAACCTGAAAAATAAAGTTAGCTTCATGCCATGTCATGATGCATGAGATGCAAATGTTGTATGCATGCGTGTGCTGTGAAATGATGTAATGAGTGAATTATGCGTCTGGAATAAATGAGAGCATTGTATACATGTATATGTTATGAAATGATGTAATGAGTGAATTATGCGTCTGGAATAAATGAGAACATTGTATACATGTATATGTTATGAAATGATGTAATGTATATGATGCGGAATGAAAATTGTATGTAGGTATGTGATGTGAAATGATGTAATGAATGCACTATGTGTCTGAAACATTCTTCCAGGGGACTCTACTGGGGAAATAAATCTCAGTCTTCTGGTTGGGAGATACTGGTATCGATGACCCTTTCTTAGCCGGGGATGCTTGATTTCTGTCTGATGGTAGAAATGTTCAACAGAAGCCCGGCTGGGGGTGGAAGAGATGACCCATTTGTCTAGTAATGCCACTCTCTTCTGGGAATGACTGGCTTTGTTGGGGGATAGGATTAGCAACGGATTCATTGGAAAGCATGATTAGACCTTCTCCTCGATCCTGAAGTCTAGTAGTAATCGCTATTTCTATTTTATGCACGCATTTTTGGTAAACATCGATCATATCCAAATGCATATATTAATTCGAATTAAATCAATGGACGCTTATGCAAACAAAACAGAGAAAGTAAAACAAAAGCATTTTTTTTTGAAACTAAAATTATATTGATTTCGAAAGAGGGCCTGTAAACAAGCAATTTGTGTACAAGGAGACAGAAATCCTAGTAAGAGGAAATTGTCAAGAAAACAAAGAGAAAGCTATGCCGAAAACGTCCTATTGACTTTAATTCCACTACTGCCATTATGTCTTCAAGCCTCTCATCTCCTGCTGTCGGATAGAAGTGATTAGCTTGTTCAGTCCTTTGAACTTGGATGAAGCTGTCTGAGAACAGGACATAGTCATACGCTTTGATCCCTAATTTTTGCCTGGACCGCCTTTTCAGGTTTTCAATCCACCAGGATACCCCTTTTTGCCCAAGCTGCCTTTTCAGGTTTTCGACTTGCCGGGTGTACATTTTTTTATGTTTATCCCTAAATTTTGCCCGAACCCTTTTGGTTCGCCGGGATGCCCTTACTTTTGCCTAGATACGTCGACCTAGCGGGTCTCTTTTATGCGTAGTATTTTTTGACTATGTCTGCGTTCACGGGATGCGGGAAGTCTTCGCCGTCCATTGTAGCTAGTATCATGGCTCCACCAGAGAATATCTTCTTAACTACAAACAGCCCTTCGTACGTGGGAATCCATTTGCCTCTGGGATCACCTTGTGATAGAGTGATGCGCTTTACCACCAAGTCGCCAATTTGATACACCTGTCTCTTGACTCTTTTGTTAAATGCCTGGGTCATGCGCTTCTGATATATCTGTCCATGACAAACAGCCGCAAGTCTCTTCTCATCAATCAAGTTTATCTGATCGAGTCGAGTCTGAATCCATTCCTCTTCATCTAAGCCCGCCTCTTTCATGATTCTTAGAGAGGGAATCTGAACTTCCACTGGTAAAACGGCTTTCATTCCGTAGACTAAAGAGAAAGGAGTTGCTCCTGTCGAAGTGCGTACTGAAGTGCGATAGCCATGAAGAGCAAACGGTAACATCTCATGCCAGTCTTTGTACGTCACCGTCATCTTTTGTATGATCTTCTTGATATTCTTATTAGCAGCTTCTACAGCGCCATTCATCTTTGGTCGGTACGGAGAAGAGTTATGGTGCTTTACGTTGAACTGCGTGCAGAGTTCAGTAATCATCTTGTTGTTCAAATTAGTACCATTGTCAGTAATAATTCTTTCAGGGATGCCATATCGACAAATGAGATTATTCTTGATGAATCGTGCCACCACATTCTTGGTGACAGAAGCGAATGAGGCGGCCTCTACCCACTTTGTAAAGTAATCAATAGCAACAAGGATGAAACGATGCCCGTTAGAAGCAGTAGGTTTAATCTCTCCAATCATATCAATGCCCCACATTGCAAAGGG
Source organism: Lathyrus oleraceus (assembly GCF_024323335.1). NCBI lineage: Eukaryota > Viridiplantae > Streptophyta > Magnoliopsida > Fabales > Fabaceae > Lathyrus > Lathyrus oleraceus. The sequence continues at coordinate 183,489,699 of NC_066581.1, forward strand.
CCAAGGTGCTGTCAACACGTTCAATGGAGCAGGAGGCACATGTACTTTATCCGCATATATCTGGCACTTGTGACAGGTTCTGGAGTGATGGTGGCAATCAGCTTCCATGGTAGACCAATAATACCCTGATCTCAGAATCTTCTTGGCCATCGTATGCCCACTAGAATGAGTCCCAAAAATACCATCATGCATGTCTTCCATAATCTTTTCTGCTTCCTTTTTATCCACACAGCGAAGCAAAGTCGAATCATGATTACGTTTGTATAATAATCCATTACTCAAAAAGAATTTAGCGGAGAACTTCCTCAGAAATTTTCTGTCATTGATGGATGCCCCTTCAGGGTATTCCTGAGCTTCTAAATATCTTTTTACTTCGTGGAACCAGGGTTTTTCCCGTACTCCCTCAGTGTTAAGTTCATAACAGTATGCCGGTTCATCTAGTCGCTCAATGGTGATCCTGGGAGCTTCATTGTCCCATCTGACTCTGAACATAGATGACATGGTAGCTAATGCGTCTGCCAACTGATTCTCTTCTCGTGGGATATGTTCGAATGTAATCTCTTCAAAGTATGGGATTAATGTCATCACTCGTTCTCGGTAAGGGATGAGATTCGGATGCTTAGTGTCCCATTCTCCTTTGATCTGACTGATTACTAATGCTGAGTCTCCGTACACACTCAAAAACTTGACCCGCCGGTCTATAGCAGCCTTGAGTCCCAAAATACATGCTTCATACTCAGCCATATTATTGGTACAATGAAAACATAGTCTAGCAGTGAAAGGCGTATGGTAACCCTCGGGAGAAATGATTACCACACCAACACCATTGCCCAATGCATTAGAAGACCCATCGAAAACCATAGTCCATCGGGATCCTAGTTCGGGTCCTTCATCCGGTCCAGGTTCTTCATAATCAGTAACAAGCATGACATCCTCATCTGGGAACTCAAAATTCATAGATTGGTAATCATCCACTGCTTGATGAGCCAAATGATCGGCTAGTACGCTTCCTTTGATTGCTTTCTGGGTAGTATACTGGATGTCGTACTCTGTTAGAATCATCTGCCATCTTGCTATTCTTCCGGAGAGAGCGGGTTTCTCAAATATGTATTTGATAGGATCCATCTTAGAAATCAATAAAGTGGTATGATTCAACATGTATTGTCTTAGTCGGCGAGCAGCCCAGGCCAAAGCACATCAAGTTCTCTCGAGCAGTGAGTATCTTGTTTCACAGTCGGTAAACTTTTTGCTAAGGTAGTATATGGCATGCTCTTTTCGACCAGACTCGTCATGTTGCCCCAACACACACCCCATTGAATTTTCTAACACGGTCAAATACATGATTAGAGGTCTTCCTTCAACCGGTGGCATCAGGATCGGAGGTTCCTGGAGATACTTCTTGATTTTGTCAAAAGCTTCTTGACATTCCTCATTCCATATCATCTCTTGATTTTTCCTCAGTAGCTTGAAGAGGGGTTTGCAGGTGGCGGTCAAATGGGAGATAAATCGGGCAATGTAATTCAAGCGTCCCAAGAAACCTCTGACTTCTTTATCTGTACTGGGAACTGGCATTTCTTGAATAGCTCTCACCTTGGCTGGGTCAACCTCAATCCCTTTACCACTGACAATAAAGCCCAAGAGTTTGTCGGATCTTACTCCAAAGGTGCATTTGTTCGGGTTCAACCTCAACTTGTATTTCTTCAACCTCTCGAACAGTTTGTATAAATGATCGAGATGCTCTCCCTCAGTATGAGATCTGGCTATCATGTCATCCACATACACTTCTATTTCATGATGGATCATATCATGGAACAAAACCACCATAGCACGCTGGTACGTTGCCCCTGCATTCTTTAAACCAAATGGCATTACTTTATAACAGAACGTGCCCCATTGCGTCACAAACGTAGTTTTCTCCATGTCCTCAGGCGCCATCTTAATCTGGTTGTAACCTGAGAATCCATCCATGAATGAGAACACCTTGTGTTGAGCGGTGTTATCTACCAGAACATCAATGTGCGGAAGTGGAAAGTCGTCTTTGGGACTCGTTTTATTCAAATCTCTGTAGTCTACACACATTCTCACCTTGCCATCCTTCTTCGGCACTGGTACCACATTAGCAACCCATTGAGGATAAGAAGTAACAGCCAGAAAACCTGCATCAAATTGTTTCATAACCTCGGCTTTGATTTTCTCAGACATTTCAGGACGCATGCGACGAACCTTTTGCTTAACAGGACGACAATCTTCCCTCGTTGGCAGCCGATGTACTACTATATCAGTATCCAGTCCTGGCATGTCGTCATAAGACCAAGCAAAAATCTCTACATAGTCATGTAACATCTGAATCAACCTTCTTTTGACACTGTTTTCCAAGCCTGCTCCTATTTTGACTTCTTTCTTGTCTATTTCGGTACCCAGATTTACAATCTCAACTGACTCCCCGTGCGGCTGTATAGTCCTCTCTTCCTGCAGTAACAGTCTGGCAAGTTCTCCAGGTACTTCACAATCTTCCACACTTCCATCCTCGGCTTGGTAGATCGGATTTTCAAAGTCATAATGAACAGTAGTAGAACTATTGTCAACAGGATCCAGAGTGGGTATGGATCTGCAATTTGTTACGTGAGTGTGTGTAAGAAAACATAGCTTGTTTGGAAGATGACAGAAAAGACAAAGAGCGCAATATTTGAATGCAAAAAGTCCATTGATTTATTGAATATGAATATGCTTATGAAAATGACAAAACCTTAACAAATTAGCTATTGTGCCCCGGGCATAGACACAACGCTTGGAGAAGTTCAATTGTAAAAAAAAACAAAAATTTGCAACACTAAAATAGACAATAACAATTACTCCTGACTAAAGGAAATCGGGATAGTGTCTTCAGCCTTCCAATTATTGAGTCTGTCACCAATTGTTGGGAAAATCCAGCTATCCAGGTCGCAATCGCTGTCAGCATCTTCTACAGCATTAATTTGACCCTTGTCAGAGCTGAACCCTAGGCCAAATTTGTCAGACTTGTACGGTACGTCGATCAATTGACCCCAGCCAGTACGACCACCATCTTCAACCACGGCTTGAGCGTCCTTCAGAGAAATCATAGCAGGAGGAGCACGAATAACCTTGGGTACACAGGAAGTTGGCTTAAGGACAGGATTGGTCGGAGGAACTACTTCAAATGACTGACAAGGAGTCTCAATGAATTCACCATCCATCTCGACGTATCTGAAGGTATGCACACTACTGACAATGTACTCTTCTTCTCCACACACGGTGACAATTTTGCCCTTTGTGGGATACCTCAACTTTTGATGGAGAGACGAGGCTACAGCGCATGCCCCATGAATCCAAGGGCGTCCCAGTAAGCAGGAATAGGCAGGACGAATGTTCATTACATGGAAGGTAGTGTTGAAGACTTGAGGTCCTATCTTGATAGGCAGGACTACTTCGCCATGGACAACACTCTTCGCACCATCGTAAGCACGTACCACAATGTCACTAGGTTTCAGTTCAATGCTTTTACAATCCAGCTTATCCAGCACAGCTGTCGGCAGCACATTCAAGGAAGAGCCATTATCGATCAACACATGAGACAAAGTGATTACCCTACACTCAATGGAGATATGCAGGGCTTTATTGTGATTCTTTCCCGCTGGTGTCAGGTCAGCATCGGAAAAGCCTAGGCCATTGTCAACAGCCAAGTGAGCAACATAATTTTCGAACTGATCGACAGATGTTTCCTGAGGCACATGAGCAGTCTTCAAGAATTTTATCAATGCATTGGCATGAGATTCAGAAGATAACAGCAAGGATAACATCGAGATCTTAGACGGGGTATGCCCCAACTGTTCTACCACATCGAAATCACTCTTGCGAATGATTTTCAACACTTCTTCCATTTCTTGTTTGGCAACATCTTCGGGAGTAACTTCGACCGGTGTCTCTGACTGAGAAGGATTGACTGGTTCCTTTCCTCGAGTTTCAAGGGCAGGAGGTGAGATTTCTGGAGAGAAGATCCTTCCGCTTCGAGTAATTTTACTAGTCCCAACAATGCCACTAGTATTAGCAGCATTATCCACTTGCTTCACGCCATGGACGTAAACATCACCGCCATAATTCCACGGAATAGCTTTGCTTGAGGAAAACGGGATCGGGCCAGGTGCAGTGATGATTAGGGGAGCAACCTTGGGCTCAACAGTAATCTTCACAGGCGCCCTGGTAGCGGTAATCTTCACTGGAACTTTGGACCTAGCAATCACAGATATTTCTTCAATAGGGTTTTCCGCCTTAGGAATCCTTTCGAAGAGAACTGTACGATCGTCCATCAGCCGTTGAATACCATTCTTCAATTTCAAACAGTCCTCGGGCCGGAGTATGCAGAGATTGCAATCTTCAGCACAACCTGGAAATAAACCAGCTTGCAATAAATTCCTCTTTATGATCGGGAGAGGAGATGTTAAGTCCGCCACATTGGAAATGTGAGAATCGTCATCCATAGCATTAACGGTCTTGTCATGGTTAGGCATAGGAGCAGTGATGACATTAGGAGTCTCCGGAGGCTCAAACTCAATTTCTCCAGCTTCGATCATATCCTGAATCTTATTCTTCAATGACCAGCAATCGTTTGTATCATGCCCGGGGCTATCGGAGTGATATGCACACCTGGCATTGGGATTATAACGAGAAGAGGTAGTGTTGGGATTTGTAGGAGGATCTTTAAGGGTGATCAAATTTGCCTTTAGCATTCCCTGCAGTGCCTGTGCCAAGGTCATATTGATCCTGGTGAACTGCCTTCTTGGTCTGTCTTGTTTGGGCTGGAAGTTTTGAGATGGTGGTGTTGCAATCGTAACTGCTCCAATGTCGTGGTCACGGTTTTTCTTGTTACGACCCTTTTGACCGTACACAGCATTTGATTCATTCCTCCCCTGATAGGACCTTTTGGTGCTAGCAGAGGCAGCCGCCTGTATCTTTCCACTTCGGATGTCGCTTTCAACACGTTCACCTGTCAATATAAGTTCAGTGAAACCTGATGAAGAACTTCCCAGTAGATGGCTGTAGAATGGGCCGGTCAGTGTGCCCATGAACATATCCACCAATTCTCTGTCAGTCATAGGGGGTTTGACTCTGCCAGCCAAATCTCTCCACTTTTGAGCATATTCTTTAAAGCTTTCTTTAGATCCCATAGTCATATTCTGCAGCTGTAGCCGGGTAGGTGCTAGTTCAGAGTTATACTGGTACTGTTTATAGAAAGTTGTTGCTAAATCAGTCCAGGTGCGGATGTCAGAGCTCTCGAGCTGATAATACCATTCCAACTGTGTGCCAGACAGGCTCTCTTGGAAGAAATGGATCCATAGCTTCCTGTCAGTGGTATGCGGCTGAATCTTTCTCACATAAGCTCTCAGATGCATCTGAGGACAAGACGCACCATCGTACTTAGTGAAAGTGGGGATTTTGAATTTGTGAGGAATGGTCACATCGGAGACCAGACCCAAACTTTCGAAATCCAGACCGGGCGCCTTCTGACCCTCCATAGCTAGCATACGTTCTTCCAGCAACTTGTACTTATCATCTCTTGGAGAGTACTGTTCATTTTCATAATCTTCATCGTCATCCTCAGGGTTGGAGAAATCAGCATTCTCTTCCTCTGAATCATTCTCCGCCCCCTCTTCTGGACCATTCGGGATTCCAAACTTGACTCCTACGGCCTGTCCTTTACGCCTTCTTCCCGGGTTAATGAAACTCACAGCTTTCTTGTCTTTCTTCTTTTCGAGCAAAAGAGCCTTCAGCTCCTCCTGCCCCTTGGATAAGCTTAGCATCATCTCCTTGAATTGAGCATTTTGAGTCTAGAGATCTTTGACAGTTTGTTCGAGATCCATTTTTCTGTTTAGAAGGAAGACCGTGAGAACATTGAACTTGTAGAATACCTGTTATGCAGTGTTATGTTATGCTATGCAATGTATGAAATGTTTTCAAGGACTTTTGGAATTTAACTTTGCGTAAATCACCAACAAGAGAGAAATGTTTATTGCTAATTTCTTTGACCAATGTTTATTACAAAAGGAATAATAATAAAAATACAATGAAAGCTCAAGTCTCCCAGGGGCGGCTTCTTTTTGGGCGAAGATACGCATTGAGTCTTCGTTCCTCATTAAGCTGACTGGTAAGTTCTAACACTTTCTTCCTTTCTGCGACGAACTGAGTCTCGAAAGTATCCCTTTCTTCTCTCAACTGGATCCAGGATCTCTTTAGTTCCTCAACATTGGTAGGCATATCTGGATAAGGAATGATCTGAGGAGCGCCTCCTTCAGCTTCAGGTTCGACAATCTGAGGTCCGATTGCAAGATATGGCATGACAAGTTCACGAGCTCTGGCGCGTACCCATCTGAGATAAGGTTCCATAGGAATAGAATTTTTCTGTCCTAACGTACCTCTCTTCACCATGCCCCAAGCTCGTACAAATCTTTGACGGAGGCCTTGGGAATCGTTGTCATAGTCGAACACAATGCCTTCGATGATCATTTCATGTGGACCATCTCTTCGAGCACAACCAAACTGTCGCAGAGCTAAAGCAGGATTATAAGTAATACCTCCTCTTATTCCTAGGAGTGGTACATTAGGGAACTCGCCACAACGGTCAATGATGGTAACATTTTCCTTGAACTGAGGACACCAACAGATGTCTGGGTGGGAGAGCGACATTATCCTTTGAGACCATTTCAAATTCTGCTCGTTCTTCAAGACCGATTGAGGAAGGTGCGAAATAAACCACCTAGACAACAAAGGTATGCAGCACATGAGAGTCCCTTGCTTCTTCATGGTACGAGTGTGGAGGGAATGCAAAATGTCTCCCAGCAAGGTAGGTACAGGGTTATGAGTGAGAAATATCTTAATAGCATTCATGTCTATGAATTGGTCTGGATTAGGGAATAACACCAAGCCATAGATTAGCAATGCCAGGATGTCTTCGAAAGCACGGACATTCATAACTTTTAAGAATTCTCGGGCCTTATTTGTCAGGAATTTGGCAAGTAAACCCTTAACTCCACTCCTTGTTACCCAATTAGCTTCAATGTCGGACTTCGTCATGTGTAAAGCTGCAGCAACTTCTTCAGACTTCGGAACCTTTTCTAAACCACTGAACGGTAGTTGATCAAGGATAGGTATCCCAAGCAGTCTGGAGAATTCTTCCAATGTGGGTACCAACTGATAATCTGGGAATGTGAAGCAATGATGTTTAGGGTCGAAGAACTGGAATAAAACTCTCATCATATCTTCTTTGAAACCAGTGGTAACCAAATTGAGGAGAGAACCGTGTTTCTTGATGAACTGGGCATGATCGGGGAGCTTTGACACTAAATTCTTCAGTTGAGGAGAGATTGCTATAAAATTGATCCGGATGGTCTTCCTGGAGGCCATAACCTTACAAAACAGAGCAAAGTTAAATCCCTAAGTCCTTGAAATGGTTAGTACAATGTTATGATGTCATGATGTTATGATGTTATGAGGTTAAACAAGCACAAGCAAGTCACACAACCATCATTCCTAGGTTTTAAGGCTTGCATGAGTTCCATAGGTAAGTACCCTCCCCACTGAAGTTTAGTTGGTTCAACCTGTCCTAGAATAGTAACCGGGTTCTAAAAGGATCTCCAATCATTGACCTTCCTTCAAGTCCACTTCAGTGCAACACCAAGTGGTTGACCGAAGCTTCCCTAAAGTCCAATCTCAAAGAGTGTAGTATCGAGTCTCAACCAACCCCAGTCGGAACCGAAGTCAGTTATCTCACTACTTTCTAATGGCCAGGATGAGTCAATTAGGGTTCTAAAGGTCTGGTTAATGCTTTAATGACACCACGCGGGAGCCAAATTTTTCCTCAAGTGAACATGAGGAACATCAGGACATCCAAAGTGTCACATTAACCGTAGCCATCATTTTAACCATTCCAGTATACGCCAGATAGTCGCGATGATCTATTGCTACTTACCTAAGGTACACTAGATCCGGGTGTAGGATCTTTCACTCAAAAATACCCAAGCAATCCCTTAAAAGTAAATCAGACAATTTGGAATAAGTGATCTTGTTTTTAAGGTAACCTCTCTTTTTAAAGTGTCCCCAGCAGAGTCGCCAGTTCTGTCATACGGTGAACTGACTTGGGGTATTTTGCTTTTTATCGCAATGTCGCGGATAGCAAGAGTCGCCACCGACTTTTCTTTGATCCAATAAGGAAAGGTGGAAAAGAACAGGAAAGACCTCAATAGATTTTGGGTTCGGGAGGTACATTATACAAAGGGAAGGTATTAGCACCCTTTGTATCCATGGTTATCCATGGGCTCTTAATTGCTGGATCACTTATATTTTTGTCTGAAAAGTGTTGGTGAATTGTTTAAAAATGTTTCGAAAAGAGAGTTTAACTTTGTAATGATTCTCGTATGAATGTATACAAAGTATTTATCTCGTTTGATTTTGAAAAAACAGTTTAGAAAAATATAACTTGGTAATGATTCTAGTATGAATGTATACCAAGTGGTGATTTTCTAGGACTTGCAAAGTGTGAGGGGTGGAAAATGTTTTAGGTTATGATCCAGCAATTGAGGGTTATACCTTCCTAAGGTCGTTATGAACGTTTCCTATCCTTATGAGGGTAAAACTGTCCTTACTATTGAGAAGTAAGTAATTTTACCCTTTGGATGTTTAAGGGTCATCGTAGGGTCATCGATAGGTCATTGAAGGCAACAGTTGTAAGGATACCTTAGCATTCGAAGGGACGATCATCATTTAACCGTAGGCTACACCGAAGGGTCATCGAGGGACGAAATCATATATTCGAAGGCCACATCCAAGGGACTATGATTTATTTTATGATGATTTAATCGAAGGGTCTTTGCTAAGTGTATCCCTACATTCGCGGGACATGACCGTTATACCGTAATACCGTAGGGCAGCAAAGAGAGGTCCAAAATCACATGTTTAAAGGTCATATTTTAAAGTCAATTAGGTGATTAGGATGAATCTTCACATTAAAATCAATACATTAAAATTAATACATTAAAATTAATTAAGCAATTTAGGGTGGATCTTCATAAGGGTATCCCACAAATAAAGTGGAAGGCCTAAACAACACTCTTTTCCTGGGATATGTGAACCTTTACAACATTCAGCAAACGGGTTAGAATACCAATCAGGGTGCAATCGAGGATTACACCGCAAAAGAAAACACAGCAGCATGAATGTCAGGCAAAACAGTGCAAAATTAACATAGAATAGATCAGGTTACGCATAGGACATAACAAATATCAACGGCTGTCCCGTTCGCCTCTGCCTCGCCTAGCGAGGTCCTAGCGAATGCTCGCTACATGCTCGCTTAGCGATGTGCTAGCGAGCGGCTGCGGGTTTTGAATTTCAGAACAGTATGATCTCAGCATGCTGCATGCCTTATTGCATTCAATTACAGAAATAATATGGTCAAACACTCAGGATATTCAGGCGTACTGGAATTCACATGCAAAGTCTAATTACATATCCAAAAATTCAATCATGATGTATTATGTATTTAGAGATTTACAAATTGGAAGCATAAAACAATAATGATACACAAACCTGTTTGCAATGGAGTGGTAATGCTGAATTGGCAAGTCACTTTTGGTATCGGGTTGAGTTGGGCGGCGGTAACTTCGGTGCGGATGAGCGGCCGTCAGGGTTTCTTCACTCCGACTTCTCTGGGCTACTCTCCGGGGTTGCTATGCCAGGGTTTCCGGCCGTCTCCGTCTCGGTTTTTCGTTCTCTCCTTTTCGTTCTGGAGTTAGGGTATTTATAATACTCCTTTGATGACCTAATGGGCTCAGAATGAAGCCCGAAATTTTCTGTTGTCTGTCAGCTTCGCTAGGCGAGCGTGTAGCGAACGTGTAGCGAACGTTCGCTAGGCGAGCGTGTAGCGAACGTTCGCTAGGCGAGCGTGTAGCGAACGCGTAGCGAACAGGCCAGTTTGGGCCATTTTCTGGATTGGGCCATTCGTGAGCTGGGCCTTTGTTCCTTTAAGATCAGTGTCATAAAAATGAGTCGGAGTGCCCTGAAAAATGCCTTGAAATACTAATGGGCAAATTTTGGGGTATGACAATAGTGTTAGGGGCTATTTGACGACTTAAATGGTTAAAAATAAGTTTTAATTAATTTTATTAATTTTATGAGAGATGTTTATGTATAGACGAGTTGATGATGTTGTGTCAGATTACTATGCTTTCTCTTGAATACTTGCTGATTTTTATAAGTATGTTGTTGTGTATCGTTGAGTTAAAGGTGAGTTACATATATGTGAATTGATAATTTTATCGAGTTAAATCATTATATTTGTTGTTGTTGTGTTGTTATGCTAAGTATTGTGTGAGTTGTTGTAGTAATCCAGGAGAGAGGATTACGCGAGTTTGTCAATGTATCTATGTTAGGATCAGAAGCAAGATCTTAACGCATTGAATTTTGTTAACATGTTCATACATTCATGTTGAGTTGTGTCAAGAGGCATGCTCACTAGTTCAGAATAGGGGACTAGTGGCGTGTCCCAAGTTTAGAAGAGGGAGCTTAAAGCTTAGAAAAGAGAGGGCTCGGGGGTTCAGAAGAGGGGACCCGATTCTAGAGATAACCAAATGTTGAGTTGGTACCACATGCATATGCATAGAGTTGCATAGATGGATTGCGTTGCAGTAACGAGTCATATGTGCATTTTTTAAGATATATTTTTTGAGATGTGATTGAATTGGTGAATTGGGTGTGAGAATAAAATTGTTATATTGTAATTGAGATTGTGTTGATATCATACCTTGCAGTATATGTCTGTTATTATTAATTGTGATTCATCACCCCTTCTGTTTGAGTGTTTCCTTTATATGGGCATCATACAAATACTTCGGAGTAGCATTGTTGAAGTAATTAGAAGATAGCTCTAAGAGTTACTTCTTTAGTTTATCGCTTTGACTAGTGGTGTCTTGCTCTGATCATGTAACATTGGGTTGGGGATAACCATTTGAATTGATTATTATGTCGTTTTATGTTTGAACTCAAGACTATTTATGTTGTTGAGATTTATAAGTTGTTTTGAGTTGAATGTTATAAACTTATTTTGCTTATGTTATGAAGTTGATGTTTATGAGACTAAATGTTGTGAGTTACAATATCGTTGTTAATTACTTTATTAATGATTCTGTTGCGATGACACCATAAATATTTGGATGAGTATGCGGTGATAGGTTTTGAATGCCTTTTACATGAGTACGTGATACAGATAAGATGAGTTGAATGTCGTGTAAATATCTCCAGAACAGATCAGATGAGTTGGATGTCGTGTATACATCACAAGTACAGATATATGTATTAAACTATTCTGTTGTAACCCGTGTTACGGAGCAGGTTATGTGTTTATAGACCGTGACACTCTGAGTGGTTGTAGTATCTTTAATAAAACTCCATGATAATTTTATGTACGGGGTTTAGGGTGTTACATTAGTGGTATCATAGCAGGTCGGTCCGTCCGGCCAGGTTGTTATAATGTGTTTGTTTATGTGTGTAAAAACACTATTGATACTCGTTTGTTTTTCTAACCACTGGTTTGCAAGATTGAGTTTGAAATAAGTGGAGGAAAAGGTTCTGCTTCTCGAAGATGTTTCAGGTGTGGAGAGTTGGTTAAGTGTGCCACTATTGCAAGGTACATGTGTGGTTTGCAATATTGAGAGTTAGAAAATGAAGTGAATATTCGAATCTATAATTTTCAATGGCAAAAATTATTTAAGTGGGGGAGAATTGTAACACTCCATTTTAGTAAATTATTTTATTTTAATTTAATTATAATTTTGTGTATTAATTTAATTATTATGTGTGGGTAATTAAATAAATATGGGTGAGAATAAGGGTGCATGACTTTATGATATGGTGTGGAGAGTAATTAGAGCAAGAGATAATAATTAGAATTATTTTATTAATTAAAAATAATAATTTAGTTATATTATTGAAATAAAATAAATAGAATAAAAAGAAAATAGAAGTAGTAGAGATATTGGGGGCAATGTGGGGATTAGTGAGAAAATTAAGAGCAAAATAGAAACATCTTAATTAAGACATTATGTTTCTAGAGTAAAAAGGAAATTAGAATGGGAGTTTAACACTATGTAAAGAAAAGGTGAAAAGAGGCAAGAGGAGGGAGAAGGCTAGGGCATAGAAGAGCAACCATCAAAGAAGTTTGGAAGAAATTGCAAGAAAAATATAAGGTAATGGGGGAGAATAAATTTTAATAAAAAGGGCTTATGCATGAGGGGTAGGATAGAGGAGTCATTAACCTCCAATAGGGATTGTGTAAATTTTGTTTAGTTGTGTTGTTGTTGTATAATTTTTTTGTGCTCTATTGAGTGATTTGTATGCATTCTTGTATTTTGATTTGATACATATGTTGATGTCTTTGATAAGACAAGGTTAATGTGATAACCTTTTTGATGTAATGTTCTTGAATACCTTGTATAAGGTTAAGAATAACTATTTTTTTTTCGATTTTTGTCTTGCCTTATAATTGTGTGATGATTCGTGTTTGTGCACTTTGGGACGAATTTTTCTAATAATAATTGAATCATGGTATATACCTGTTTGGAGTCTGATAGGTGTGTTTTTGAGGGAAGATAGAATTAAAATATGTGAAATAGGTGAATTTTGAAATATGTTTAATAGAGAGGAAAGCGTAGAAAATTGCAGGTAGACATAGTAGGGGATTTACCGTCTTATTTCAAGTATAATTTGAGTTTCGGGACTCAGATTGAGGCACAGTTTGAAGCGTTGGAAAGCTAATATGATAATCCTTCTTTTTAAGTATAGAAATTGATTCTAGGGGCGCTACAACAGTAGTAGTTTACTGGTTTTTATACCAGAGGCGTAGTTAATTTCAGCTTTGTGTTGGTCATCATGTTTGAGGCATAACTTTAGTTTCATAAGTACTTTTGAGATGCCTTAAGTTGTGTTAGAAAGAGGATTTAATGATATTTTAGAATTGAGAGTTTCATAATTTTATCATGAGTATAGAATGTTTTATGCTATTTTGAAGTGAAACATTTTATTTTAGAGTTTATGAAGAAATTATTGCGATAGGACTAAACTAAAATGAATAGAAATGGAGTTTCCTAACTCTGTTGGAGGTATGGTTAAGTATGTTTAATATAAAATTTAAATATATTTTAGACCGGAGAGTTTCATAATTTTATCATAAGACTTTAATTTTTTGTGTTATTTTGAAGTTAGACAATTTTAGAATTAGGTCCAGAGTTTTGAGCAACTTTGAGTGTGGTGACCTTTCGTTACCTTTTTAAAGAGTTTAAGAGTCATATTTTATTTGGTTAGAGTTATTATAGAATTGTCAAGGTTGCTTTTTAGTTATTTAGAGTTGGAGATCAGAATATAAGATATAATTGAGTTGAACTTTGAGTACTCTTGACTTATAAGGTTACCTTTTGGGTAATATTTTTATGTGTTTAACGTTGTTAAGACAATAGAGTTAAAAAGAGTTGTTGAGTAATTAATAATTTTTTAGAGTTGAGTTCAAGATATTTATTATTTAGAGTCGTAAATAGAGTTGTCAGTAAAGCATTTTTGAGGATTTTAGAGTCATTTTATAGTAGTAGGAATTGTTATAGAGTTGTTTATAGTTTATTGGTAACTTCGTTGAGTTATAATTAAAAATTGGTATGACTTTTTACAAGTTAAGACTATAGAAAAATTCATATATATATATATATATATATATATATATATATATATATATATATATATATATATATATATATATATATATATATATATATATATATTATTGATATATTATGAACTCATAAAAATGTATTTTTTATTCTTTTGAATTTTCGGGACTGTTGGCTACCGTTGGATAGTGTTAGAGGTTGTTTGACGTGACTTAAATGATTAAAAATAAGTTTTAATTGATTTTATTAATTTTATGAGAGATGGTTATGTACTGACGATTTGATGATGTTGTGCCAGATTATTATACTTTCTCTTGAATATTTTCTGATTTTTAAAAGTATATTCTTGTGTATCGTTGAGTTAAAGGTGAGTTATATATATGTGAATGGATAATTTTATTGAGCTAAATCATTATATGTGTTGGAGTTGTGTTGTTATGTTGAGTATTGTGTGAGTTGTTGTAATCCAAGAGTGAGGATTATGCGTGTTTGTCAATGTATGTATGTTAGGATCAGAATAGGGGTCTTAACGCATTGAATTTTGTTAACATGTTTATATATTCATGTTGAGTTGTGTTAAGAGGCATGCTCACTAGTTCAAAATAGAGGACTAGTGGCTTGTCCCGAGCTTAGAAGAGGGAGCTTAGAGCTCAGAAGAGGGAGCTCGTGGGTTCAAAATAGGGGACTCGATTTCAGAGAGAACCAAATGTTGAGTTGGTACCACAATTCATATTCATAGAGTTACATAGGCATTTTACATTGCAGTAAAAAGTCATATGTGTATTTGTTGAGATATATTTGTTGAGTTGTGATTGATTTGGTGAGTTGATTTTGAGAATATAATTGATATACTGTGATTGAGATTGTGTAGAATATGTTATGTGTTGATGTCCTACCTTGTAGTATATGTCTGTTATTATTAATTGTGATTTCTCACCCCTTCTGTTTGAATGTTGTCTTTACATGGGCATCATGCAAATACTTTGGAGTAGAATTGCTGAAGTAAGTAAAAGATATCTCTTAGAGTTACTTCTTTAGTTTATCGTTTTGGTTAGTGGTGTCTTGCTTTGATCATATAACATCGGGTTGGGGATAACTGTTTGAATTAATTATTATGTCGTTTTATGTTTGAACTCAAAACTATTTATGTTATTGATATTTCTAAGTTATTTTGAGTTGAATGTTATAAACTTATTTTGCTTATGTTATGAAGTTGACGTTTATGAGACTAAATGTTATGAGTTACAATATTATTGTTAATTGGTTTATTAATGATTCCGCTATGATGACACCATAAATATTTGGATGAGTATGCGATGATAGGTTTTGAATGCATTTTACATGAGTATGCCTTTTACATCTCCAGAACATGTCATATAAGTTGGATGTCGTATATACATTTCAAGTACAAATGTGTGTATTAAATTATTATGTTGTAACTCGTGTTACAGAGCCGGTTATGTGTGTGTAGTGTGTGACACCCTGCGTGGTTGTAGTATCTTTACTAAAATTTCATGATAATTTTATGTATGGGGTTTAGGGTGTTACACTCTCCACTAGTATGGGTGACTCAACTATGACGTTGATCCTTATTGAAGAAGCCCAAAACTTTTTGAATCAACAGGTGACGAGGGAAGAAGTTGTGTATGCATTGAATCAAATGAATGAACCCTTAGAAGGTGTATGACCTTGATGGATTTTAGGGTATTTTCTTTAAATAACTTTTGACATATAGTTAGAGATGATGTTGTCTAACTTATATCAGAAGCTTTTGTGACAGGTAGGTTTCACTCCTCTCATTTTGACTCTCTTATCACATTAATTCCTAAGGTGGTCAACCCCTAAAATTTTAAGGAATTCTGGCGCATTAGCTTGTGTAACATTATTAACAAGCTTATTACAAATAGTTAGACCCTTCCAGTTGCCTGGTAAAGGGACAACTTATAATGTTATTATCCTCCAAGATTTAATTCATTCTATGCGTACATCTAAAAAGAAAAACGTTGACATTGTGTTCATAATAGATCTTGAAAAGGCAAGTGATCATATTAATTGAGATTTTTTTGGAATTTTGTTTGAAGTGCAACAGGTTTCCTCACACTACTATAAAGTTGATCATGCATTGCGTAACTAGCTCCTCTAGTTTATTCTTTGGAATGAGAGACGACTACCAAATTTGATTTTGACTAGAGGTTTACGTCAAGGTGACCCCCTTTCACCCTATATATTTGTTATTTGGATGGAATTCTTGTCGAAGATAATCATCAGGGAATTCGATGAAGGCCCTTAGAAACCTATCAGGTTATCTCGTAATGGACCTTGTCTATCACTTTTATTTTTTGCTGTTGATTTTCTTCTTTTTGTTAAGGTTTCTAACTTCCAGAGAGGGATCATTTCTGATATCTTGAATCATTTTTCCATGTTTTCTTGCCCTAAAGTGAATGTTGCTAAATCAAAGGTGTTCTTCTCTGCTACAACAAACATAACAACTACTGTAACTCCAGCATCCGTACCAGCCAGAATGTCATTCTGACATCTGCTTCAACATCAGCACCTGTATACCATATCAGACATCCCCTTTGACATCTGTAAACAGAATACCATTCTGTTTTAACACCTGTGCACTTCTTTCCATAATAGTTGTCCTTCTGTCCAGCCACATACAACTTCCACATCAGCACTTCTCCCCTTTTTTAGTCAAAATTGACCAAATGTGACCAATTAGACAAAATAAATGTCTATTAGCCTAGCAGAGAATGTTAGATCAGATGTTATAACATTAAGCATGTTAAAACAAAATATTCAGGAAGTACACACCATCATTATACACAGCTGAAAGCTGAGATAATGAACAAATTCAAGGAACTCATTAAGAGCCCTAAATATTACATAACAGGCATCAATAAGGACTGCCACAAAATACATAATAAAAAAAAAGACAATCAAGACAACAACCTTCCAAATAGCAGCCCAACTTTCACCACACCTCCCAATCTTCAATTCAGCCAGGGACCATTAATCAGAAGAAGAAGAATCATCTTCACCTTCACTTGTATCTTCACCTGCACCTTCAGAGTTTTCTGAGCTTCCAGAACTTCCATTGGATTGGGATTTTGATCTTGTATTTGAGTCCTTCCCAGCCTTCTCTATTTCTTCCTTCTCCAGGCTACAAATCAGAACTTCTAATGCTTCTTTTCTAGCCTTGGCCACCCTTATACCATTTTCCAATTCCTTGCAGGTTTCTTTTAGTTGATCAACCAAGCTCCCTTGAGATGTAGACTCCCTTTTGGCAGATGTCATGACATCATTGACATGACTTCCCTCAAACAGCTTATAATGAATGGATAGAGGGGATTTTCTCCTACTGGGAATGTCACTTGTACTCAGAATGCCTAGTTGTTGGCTCAGGATAATGCCACAAATGAGGGAGGGGAAGGCAATGGGTAACTTCATAACATTTATAGAAGCATGTCTAATGGTTTAATCAAATATGAACTTGCCAAAATCATAGTTAACCCTTGTTCCAATTGCATGAATGATTCTTCCAAGGTTAATGGAGATAGTAGAGACATGATTAGTAGGAATCCAATTAGCTGAGCCAATCTTGTGCAAGATGGCATATTTAACACTGAGCTTTCCAAGTGATAAGTGATTCCTACTAGGCCATTCCTTAACTTGGCCAGCTGTGATAACCCTACAGACCTCATTGTCTGTAGTCTCTAGGTCTACTCCTCCATCTGTTCCTCTTCCTAGGAACTTGTTGATGACACTTGGTGAGAATTTCACACATTTTCCCCTTACAAACACCTTGCAGAACTCCCTGCTGCTCTTTTCCTGAATATCCTCAGGAATGTTAACAATAAACTCTTTTACCAACCCCTCATAGCATTGGGGTAGAGTTACCACAGTCTTCATGAGTCCAGCCTTTTTGATCAACTCAATTACCTCCTTTACCTCTACAGCTTCTTGTCCAAACTCTCTTTCAATAGCTACTCTCCTCTGAATGACATATTTCCATTTTGCTGCCCCATCTTCCAAATGAAAGGAGATATTGTCTAGGTGCACAGCATCAGCCTTGCCAGGAGACTTCTGAACAACCTGCTTTTTTGCAGGGGAGATGTCTGGGACATCGTCTTTGACATCTTCCTCAGAGTCAGAGCTATCTCTTTCTTTCCTTTTCCTAACCTCAACTTTGCTCCAAGCTTTTGAAGGTCCTATACCAGCCGTCTTTTTCACTCTTCCTGTTCTCATTCTTGCCACACTTTTCCCTTGCCTAGTTCTCAGTTTCTCAGCAACACTAGGTTTTACAAGATTAACCAAAGGATCATCCTCCTTTTCAGAGCTTTCTTCCTCTAGGTCAATAACATTCTCCTGAGACATATTTGCTGGTCTCTTGCTAGGTAGGGTTTTACCTAGAGAGCATAGCCCTTCAGCAGCACCTTCTTTTTCTGACTTAGATGAGTCCTCATCTTTATCAGCATGAGGTTCCTCCTCAGGAGAGGGTTCCCTTCTAGACAGAGGGGTAGAAACCCCTTTGACTTCATGCCCTTCTCTTAGAATCCTAGTGACTAGGTTCCTTATTGCACGATCAGCATAATGCATGTCTTTTGGGAGAGAGGAGTTACCAGAGGTATTACCTTGCTTATCTCCAGCTTTGGAAGAGGGACCTGGGATGTCGCCTGGTATCATGCAGAGTGGAGTGACGTCCATCACATCTTCATCTACAAACTCCATTGAGGGAGCTTTTCCATGGTGAGAAGATGATGAATATGAACTAGATGATGATGAATGTTGAGACATGTTGTAGGACTTTTGAGAAAAGTTTCTTTGCTCTAGCTGAGCTTTTCTGAGAAGATGAATGGAGAGGGAGATTGCTGCTTTTAGGTAGCGTGTGCTAAGGGAATAGATACTATTTTCAATGCCAGGGAATGATTTATCATTAATGTGGCTCTTTATTTTAAAAGGGCAGACACTATTTTTATTTTCTTTATTTTTCCACTTTAACTGCCATAATTTCACAAGAGTCCAAATCCCTAATTTCCCTCCCTCACATTCAATTTTACCCAAATTCCTTGCAAGCTTGTCTGCTAGTTCCAATCCAAGCTTTAGACTTCTGAACTTGTCTTCCACAAATTTTCTAATGGAGTAATAATAGCAAGAATAATACTTTGTCCATCTGTGCTGAATCTGATTTTTGGACCTAGTTTCAGTATTCAGGAAGTCATAATACAATGTTATGACATCGTGTGTGACATTGTATGCAATCAGTAAAAGTTTCAACCAACCCAGTTGAGCCCAACTGCTATCATCTTCTATACCTTTCACAGGTGTCATCCAAATCTTCTCCATATTGTCCTTGGCCTTTTTGCATAGAGTCTCTTGTGGCTTAGTCCCAACAGTTCCATTCTCCCTGTGACTGGTCATATGTCCACCTGTTTGATCTAACCTCTCAGTTTTTTGAGCCATCATAACCTTTTATCCTCTGAGCTTCTGGTGTGACATATTTGTATGACATTTCCCCCAGCCTTGTTTTTCATCACTCTTGAGAGCATCTGTACTCAACCAATACTTAAAGGGATAATCCAATTGAGAGCTCCATATGTAGCAATTGTCCTTGGTCCTGATTCCTCTCATAATTACTTCACTAATCATGTCAAGGATTAGACATTCATTTTTGGTGAAGTTAACATTCAGACCTTGATCACATAGTTGGCTAATGCTTATGAGGTTTGCAGTTAAGCCTTTGACTAGTAGAACCTTGTCAAGTCTAGGTACTCTAAGGCAATCCAGCTTACCTGTTCCCTTAATTTCACCTTTTGCTCCATCTCCAAAGGTTACATGACTTATGGTATGATGATGCAAATTAGTTAGCAGGTCTTGGTTTCCAGTCATGTGTCTGGAGCATCCACTATCAAAGTACCATTCTTCTTTGACTGTGATTCTGAGGGGAATGTGAGCTATCAGACTTGTGACATTAGTCTTAGGGACCCATTGCTTCTTGATGCCAGGCATGTGCTGTTTGGGTCTGAATTGATAGTGATCCTGATGATGAGCAAGCCTAGGATAGCCATACAGTTTATAGCATAAAGGCTTTAGATGACCAAATTTCCCACAGTAATGGCATCTCCATCTTTGGTGTTTTCCTTTCAATTGTTTTCTCCTCTGGTGTTGTGACATATGATGTGACATCACAGGTTTTTGAATGCACTCAAGTTTGGCTTGAGGTTTGACACCAGTGTAACTGCTCTCAGGCTTTGAGTGATTATATCCAATACCAGATTTGTCTCCTGTTATTTGTCCAGTTTGAAGAATCTTGTCTAAGGAATCAGACCCATTGCTTAACATTCTTACATACTTAGTCATTTCTTCTAATTTAGAATTTTGTAACATGACTTCAGTCTTCAATTTAGAGATGGTTTTTGCATGGTCTGCCTTCTCACTTTCCAGCTGTGCTATCTTTTGATTTTCAGCTTGTGGATTTAGCTTGGCATTCAGAACCACTGCTTCTGTTTGTAACTTGGAGATGGTTTCCAAGTATTCTTCCTTCTCATTCTCAAGTTGATTTATTTCCTTCTTCTGGCTTTCAACCTGTTTGCACAACTCTACACTTTTGTGACACAACTTTCTGTAGAGGCCAATTCTTCAAAGGTTACTTTATCATCACTTGAGTCTTCATCAGATCCCCATCTTCCTGTCATCGCTGTCACAAGATTTGCAGCCTCCTCTGTTTCACTTTCATCAGACCAAGTGGCAGCAAGACTCATCTTCTGTTTCGTGAGGTAGGTTCCATATTCAGTCCTGATGTGTCCATACCCATCACATTCATAGTACTGAACTTCTTTGGGATTTTCTTCAGACTTTGGTTTCTTACCAAAGCTATTGGATTTACTGATGTCATATGTGATGTTCTTGACATTTCCCTTTGCTATCACATCTACCTTTTTTATCAGTCTGTTGAACTGTCTTCCCAGCATTGCTATCTCATTTGCCAGGTCTTCATCAATATCTTGACCACCTTCCTCATCTTCCTCTTCAGTGTTTGACACAAATGATATGCTCTTGGCTTTCTTTTCAGCTCCATCACATATTCCCATCACAAATGTTTGGAGGGATCCAATTAGCTCATCAACTCTCATATTTGAGATGTCTTGAGATTCCTCTATGGCAGTCACCTTCATTGCAAATATCTTAGGAAGTGACCTGAGTATTTTCCTTACCAGTTTTTCATCTGTCATCTTCTCTCCCAGGGCTCCTGAAGCATTAGCAATTTCAAGGATACTCATGCGAAATTCATGAATGTTTTCATCTTCTTTCATTCTTAAGTTTTCAAACTTGGAGGTGAGCAGCTGAAGTCTAGACATCTTTACCCTAGAGGTGCCTTCATGAGTGGTCTTGAGAATGTTCTAAGCATCTTTGGCCACTTCACAGTTATTTTCCAGCCTGAAAATATTTTTGTCTACCCCATTGAATATTGCATTCAGGGCTTTAGAGTTTCCAAGAGCAAGATCATCCTCCTCCTTGGACCATTGTTCTTCAGGCTTCTTCTCAGTGGTGGCTTCTCCTTCTTTAGTAATGACAGGATGCACCCATCCTGTTAGCACAGCTTTCCAAGCCTTGTTATCAAGGGATTCCAGAAACGCTACCATTCGAGGTTTCCAATAGTCATAGTTAGAACCATCCAAAATTGGTGGCCTATGAACAGATCCTCCATCTCTCTCCATTGTACCAGAAAGTATTGCCCATAGATCTCACCCAGAACCAGAGCAGGATGCCTGCTATGATACCAATTGAAATTCTGGTATCAGATATAAGATGTCAAAGATAATGTTACGACACTAATATCTGTTAACACACAATGGATAAAAAATACAGAATGATAAAGCAAATAACACAAGCAATTGTTAACCCAGTTCGGTGCAACTCACCTACGTCTGGGGGCTACCAAGCCAGGAAGGAAATTCACTAAAATATAATTAGTTCAAAGACTATCCGTACACTTCAACAAGTTACAGTCTTTCTCACCTAATCTCTACCCGTGCAACTTCTACCTAAGCACTCTTAGATATGAGAACCCACTCACTTCCCTTACAATCACACACCAGTGATTTTAAACAACAATCCCTTGTGAAAAGAAAATACTTTTCAATTACACACTCTTGATTTTACTTCACAGTTTCAATCAAGAAGACACACTCTTGATCTTGCTTCAAAGCTTTGATCAAGAAGGCACACTCTTGATCTTGCTTCACAGCTTTGATCAAGAAGACACACACTCTTGCTTAACAGCTTTAGAGTGACAAATTACAACCACAAATCAGTCCAATTCAATCATCAATGGATGACTTGAATGACCTACAAGTCTTATGACTAAACATACATAAACCCTAGCTCTCTCTCAATATTTCGCTCAGTCTTGGTTGTGTGTTCAAACAGGTTTTCTAAGTCCCTTTTTATAGAAGCATCCAGCTGGGCTTGGACATCTTGAAAACCCTAAATCTATTTTCCAATCAAATCTTTTTATAACAGATGTATAGATCTCCTTGGAAAATAAGTAAATCTGGTTGTAATCCATGATTGAATGTGCCAGCTAGCCATATCTTCAATCATCCAAAGATTGCCATTAATTGTGCAATCACAAAACACTAGACATTCATACTGAATGTTCTGTGTACAGGATGTCATGACATCGGGTCTGACATCCTGGAAAAATCCTGCATAACCCAATAATTCCTTTTATAACTTCCAGCAGGTACATCCATATCAGATGCCATGACATTGTGTATGTCATTTGAAACAATCCTGCATGAACATGTCTTTCATCTAAGCTCCAGCAGGTACATCCAATATCAAAAGCCTTGTCCTTGTATGTGGCATTCTGAAACAATCCTGCATGCACATGTTCTTGAACTCCAGCAGGTACATATGATATCTCATGTTAAGACATCACACATGACATCTTGTGAACACTCTTTGTTTTACCAAAATTGCTGCCAACACTTAGAATCAACATTTGGAATTTTGTTTGAAGTGCAACAGGTTTCCTCACACTACTATAAAGTTGATCATGCATTGCGTAACTAGCTCCCCTAGTTTATTCTTTGGAATGAGAGACGACTACCAAATTTGATTTTGACTAGAGGTTTACGTCAATGTGACCCCCTTTCACCCTATATCTTCGTTATTTGCATGGAATTCTTGTCGAAGATAATCATCAGGGAATTCGATGAAGGCCCTTGGAAACCTATCAGGTTATCTCGTAATGGACCTTGTCTATCACTTTTATTTTTTGCTGTTGATTTTCTTCTTTTTGTGAAGGTTTCTAACTTCCAGAGAGGGATCATTTCTGATATCTTGAATCATTTTTCCATGTTTTCTTGCCCTAAAGTGAATGTTGCTAAATCAAATGTGTTCTTCTCTGCTACCACTAAGAGGAGTTAAATGAATTTAATTGTCTCCAGCACAGGTATCAAGCGAACTATTACACGCAAGTAATTGGGGTTCACTATGTTGCATTGTCGTCTTCAGCGCAAGTACTTTGAGTTCCTATAGGAGAAAATTAGCCAAAGGTTAGCATCTTGGTTAGATAAATTATTAACCAAGGCTGGTCGGATAAGGCATGTCCTGAACTCCATCCTAAATTATTATATGCAAGTGGCTTGGCTACCTCAACCAACTTGTTAGTTTATTGATAGGATAACTAGGAAGTTTTTATGGAAAGGTAATTCTAACTTTGGTTTCCAACTCTTTTACTGGAACAAAATCACCAAGCTCAAAAAGTTAGGTGGTATTGAGATCCGAAAATCAAGAGAGGCTAAAATTTCTATGTTGGGTAAACTGGATTGGGGTATGCACCATAATTGTGATTCTCTATAGGTCAAAGTTTTGAAGCATAAGTACATCAGTGAGGAAACATTTCTTAATATGAAAAGAGACCAGGATCGATTACTTGGAATGGAATTATGAAAGTTCTCCCTGCTCTTAAAGATGGTTTTGAATTAAGATTAGGGGACGGGAACTCATATTTTTGGTTTTCAAATTGGTCAAGGATCGGGAATTTAGTGGAGCAGGTTCTTTGCGTGGATATCCATAACTTGGAAATGCGAGTGAATAATGTTTACTTGGATGAGAATTGGAACTTAAATTCATTATATACTAATATTCCTATAATTGGTTATGACTGTCTGAAAGCACTTCCCATTTGTTTGAATTCTCTAGTGTCTGATCAGTTAACATTGAAAGGCAACTTAGATGGTATCTATACTTCTCAAGATGGTTATTATTGGCTCAAAAGACTTGATTTGTTCAAAATACAATAGACAATAACTATTGGAAGTGGGGGTGACATATTCCTGCTTTTGAGAAGGTGAAATTATTCCTTTGGACGGTTTTACATAAGTCCCTTCCTACGAAATCAATGTAGTGTCATCGTGGTATGCTTTAGACGTATTTATGTCCTAAATGCAATCAGGACGCTGATACAACTCTACTCGCTTTTAGAAATTTATTGACTTCTTAGACCCTCTATTCTTCCAAAGGGATAGTTTATATGATTGGATTAGACATGACATTGATGGTGGCTCTATCTTTTTTACTGCTTACTGGTGGTTGTGGTGCACTAGGAACAAATTCTGTCTTGCGAATGAAGTGGTATCTTCCTATACTTTGAAACTGATCATAGTGAATTATGTTAATTTGTTAGCTAAATGTTTTCGCAAGCATAATCAGTCTTCCAAAAAGAACGATTACGTGGAATGCGCACAAAGGTAGTAATATGATTTTGAATATTGATGGCAGTAGTCTCGGTAATCCTGATGTCTCGGGTTTTTGTGGATTGACTTCGAAATACCAGTGGTGCTTGGGTTCACGGTTTTGTTGGTAATATTGGTTATTCCAACATCCTTCATGCTGAGCTGATGGCGTTATATCATGGATTGCTGATGGGCTGAGAACTTGGCATTAAAGATCTTATGTGCTATTCTGACTCCAACTCTGGTATCAAGCTTATCTCATAGGATGTTAATGTTTGACATTACTATGTCGTGATTCTTCACAATATTAAAGAGATTCTCTATAGGGAATGGAGAATTCAACTATTTCATACTCTTAGAGAGGAGAATATTTGTGTTGATTATCTAGTAAAATATGGGACTGGTAATGATGCGGTGTAACAGTCCTTTACGAAGCCTCATGTTGAAATCATCACTCTCCTGCTAGCTGATGCTTATGAAACTTTATTTTTTACTTTTTTTTCTCATGTTCCCACTTGTAAAAACATAAGAACTCAAAGAATCAACAAGAAGTCATATGTATTAAAACATTAAATAGTTTAATACTTAATGGTTCCAACAACCAATGTCAAAATAAAGTAATGTATATATTTCATATTTGAAGCTTTAAGGATAAAAAAAATAGATAAGAGAGGAGGATAAGAGGAGAGCTTTTGTGGGTTCTATGGAA
Source organism: Lathyrus oleraceus (assembly GCF_024323335.1). Lineage (NCBI taxonomy): Eukaryota > Viridiplantae > Streptophyta > Magnoliopsida > Fabales > Fabaceae > Lathyrus > Lathyrus oleraceus. Next base: position 183,514,874 of record NC_066581.1, read on the forward strand.
GGATCGGATTTTAGAATTCAAACACTTAAAAACAATGTTTGAATTTTAAAAATAAAAAGATATTTTTAGATTTTCAAAAGGATTCTCAAGGAGTGAGAAAAGAAAAAAATCAATTTTTTTTAATAATGTTATTTTTATTTAGGCTTAGATAAGGGAATTCAAGACCATATTTATTTAGAAAAAATGCAAAATTAATCCTAAATAAATTATTTTTTTTACAAAAATAAATTAATTAAATTTTGAAAAAAAAACATTATCTCTTGATAAACATGTTTAGTTTTTTAATATAATTTTTGGAACAAATAATTATTCTTGTTTAAAAAAGGGATTAAAATGTTTGGATTTGGATTCAACTTTGATTTTGGGTTTTCTTTATCAAGGAGACTTATTTATTTTAGGCTAAATAATATTGTAAAATTTTAAACCTCTAAACATGGAGTGTAATATCCAATTTCAAAAGACCCTATGAAATTGACAACTCAAGTGCTATATTTTTTTTTTCATTAAAAAAAGTTAGTTTAATAATAATCTTATAAAACAATAATTAATTAATCATATCCCATAACACAAAAATTCCAATTCGCCAACCATACACATCACATAGTCAAAAACTTGTTAATATAAATACATGCCATAATTCACAACTCTCTCAAACTCAAACACATCTGTGTAACTTGCCTCCTCTTCCTTCTTCCTTATCCCTTCTCACTTCCCAACTCTTCTCAATCCAACCATCCCTTACCCTTTTATGATTCTAGTTATTCAAAACAAAACCGCCATTATTTCGGTATCATATGTATAAATATATCTATATATATATATATAGTCCTACCCTACAAGCTATAAACTTTCTATATTAAGTTACATACTTATAATAACTATATACTATAATACACTTTCAAAATCATCTTAAGAAATGGGTAATGGTGACTATGATTCTTACTCTTCTGGTATGAACGTTGAGAGTGTTCACCGTGTGGCTATTCCGCCACCGCAACCGTTTTTCGAGTCTCTGAAATATTCTATGAAAGAGACTTTATTCCCGGATGATCCATTGAGAAAGTTCAAGAACCAACCAGCTTCTAAGAAGCTTGTGCTGGCTCTTCAACACTTTCTGCCCATTTTGGAGTGGGGTCCAAAATATACTCTTCCGTTCTTGAAGTCAGATCTTATTGCCGGGATCACCATTGCTAGTTTGGCTATTCCTCAAGGGATTAGTTATGCTAAGCTTGCGAATCTTCCTCCGATTCTTGGACTTTGTGAGTATATATAAATTAATATTGAACTTTGCGTCTTCAAGTAGGTAAGAGTTTAGAAAGGAAATTAAAGGTTGTATCGTATGTGTGGATGAATGAATGCAGATTCAAGCTTTATACCTCCGTTGATCTATGCGATGATGGGTAGCTCGAGGGATTTGGCGGTGGGAACTGTGGCGGTTGGATCGCTTCTGATGGCGTCGATGTTGGGTCGTGAAGTTAGTCCGACCGAGAATCCGACGCTGTTTCTTCACCTTGCTTTCACTGCTACATTCTTTGCAGGACTTCTACAATTATCACTGGGCCTCTTTAGGTAACTACTATTTCATATGCACTAAGGTTTTATGCTCGATCCTGTAAAAGTTTTTGCGATTTTGATAGGTATAAGTGTTACAATACCGATCACGGTATTCGTTTTTATCATAAAATGATGAATATGAGTATCAATATCTAACAAAATATTTATAAAATATATTGTATTTCATTCATATTATTGGTAAAATTTTATAAACAAACAGAAGGAAAATTGGTGGAATAATGTTTCACCAATTGGATATGAGGTGCGCTGGAGTTTTTTTGTCTTTTAATAATTTGTTTTGTCAAAACCATTTTGTATTTTGGCAATTATGAGATTCACCACGTATATAAACATTCTAATATAATATAAATGAAATTCTTAAGTGCGATTGATCTATAATTTCAGTCCAGTTTTCATATATTGATGTACAACAGTACTATCACTATCACATACCCGAAATAAATTTAAATAAGCATGAGTATGAATGATTGATCTTTATAGTATAATTATTCCTTCACTTAACATAATTAATTTTTTAAATGATGAATGAATAAGCCTGTGTTGGTGCAGGTTAGGTTTTATTGTGGATTTTCTATCACATGCAGCGATAGTAGGGTTCATGGGAGGAGCAGCTACAGTAGTTTGTCTCCAACAGCTAAAATCGATTTTAGGACTTGAAAAATTCACACATAAAGCTGATGTTGTGTCAGTTATGAACTCTGTTTTTAGCCAAACTCACGAGGTACATATATACAAGTTGTTGAAACATTATATCCATAAACAGCTACTAGCTATTTGTTTTGTTACCTCGTGACACTCTAGTGTGTGTTATTTTTCATCCACTACAATACAATAAGACAACACATTATTGTTCTCCTGATTACACAATTTTTTGTTTTCTTATTCATCTACTGCAGTGGAGGTGGGAAAGTGCAGTGTTAGGATGTTGCTTTATTTTCTTCCTCCTTGTTACAAGATACTTCGTAAGAATTACTACCTAACACACACCTTTGATTATGTTCCTAACCTCATATTCTTTGCTTTAGTTAATTAATTCTTTGGGATTGGAATTTCAAAACCTACTTATTCTTACATTGTCAAGTTTTATTTACCAAACTATGCTTTGTTTATAAAGTTAGCGAATTTTCAAGGTAATTGACATTAGATCCTTCTTTTGGTGATGTTCCCACCTAAGGCCATGAAAAATTAGTATACTACACCATAGACTATATTTATAACTAAGTATAGTTTCTACATTAACCTTTAATTAATAAATAATTAAGAAAAGCTTTTACATTGAGACAAATGCTAACACAATTGTGGGACCCTTGTCCTATAAGTTAAAAAGCAAAACATAGATGCATTATGCATGGAAGATGCTCTTACATGGCTATATATTGTTAACACCACATGATTCTCATCTCTTTTACATTTTTGTAGTTCTTCTGTACATGTTTATGTGCAGAATTTGTTTTTTATTTTTTATGGTAATATAATGGGTCCCACAATATTTTAATGATTAATCTTGTTTATTTGTGATTGTGATGATGACAGAGCAAACGACAACCCAAGTTCTTTTGGGTGTCAGCCATGGCGCCACTCACGTCGGTGATATTGGGAAGTATATTGGTTTATCTAACTCACGCTGAGAAACACGGCGTCCAAGTGGTTAGCTTTTTTTTTAATCAATTAATTTCATAATAATTGATTTTCTCTCACACGGCCAAACACGGCACTAGGACAAATATCGATATGGCATTAAGATGCATCTTATATATTAGAACCACTTATGTAAAAATACAAAAATATTCTCAAATTTTTAGATATTTATCGATTCTAACTCATGCTTTAAAAATATGATACTTGTAACCAAAAATATTCCCTACTGTGGGGTCATCAGTACAGTTCCTTTTGAACCCTGAATCACGACAGACAGCACCACACTATGCCTCATATGTCACAATCTCATGTTTAAATGGGGCATTTTACTTGGGCCCATTGGTACGATTCAAGTTGGGCCCATTCACTTATTGTAGATAGTGTTTTGTTGTTGTCGTTATGGTTGTGTATTATTGTATCAAAAATTATTTTGTTAACCATTTAATTTCAATGCATGACTGATATAAAAAAAAAGTTATAGATGTATCTAGTTATATCATCGTATAAATAATTGTAGTCATATTTTAAAAATTAAAACAACAAAGTAATATTTAGAATGTGACACATAATTTGATTGAATATATGTACAATTTTTTTTAATTATATCAGCTTATAACAATTAAAGCATGTTTGGATAAACAATTACTTTATAGTTTGTAGTACAAGTGATTATTAAATTAAGTACTTTAGGATAAATTTTCATAAGTTAAAAGATTAAATTATTTGTATACAATATATGTTTTTTCATAATCTATTTTGATTAAAAAAATTAAATACTGTCGTCACAAAGATATTCCAAACATGACCTTAATCTATTATTTTAATACAAAATTAGTACCTACTTTGTACCAAGTTATAAGTAAAAGATGAATATTTCACATTAATTTCAATTTTTGTGTCTTTTTTGGAAAAATGTAAAATTAATTTTGATCTGTTGTTTTTTATAAAAAAAAAATTGAGAGAAAAATATATTAAATGCAATTGGTTCAAATTGATGTTTTTTAATTTTACTTTGAGAATGATAAATTTTTTAGAATAAAATGGTTAAATTAATACTGAGTGTAAAAAATTTTACACTGTTATCTAATAGGAATTCAACATTCAGCTATGTCACACAATTAATTTAAAAATATCAGTGTGATTTAACAAAATATAGGATGATAATTGATTGAAAATGTAAAATTATTTTAAACAATACATATCTTTTTTTTCATAAAATAAAATTGATGTTTTTTAGGTATAATTTGCAACAAAATATTTTATTTTACGGAGGGAGTAATTGTGATTTAATAGACATCCAATATTAATATAAAACAATTTTACACCTAACACCAAATTAGAGGTCCGTTTATAACAATTAATACGGTGATATGGATAGATAAAATATATTTATCAAAAAAACAAATTAGTTAATTTCAAAAGATTTTCTGTTTCTTTTGTACAAAATTTCAAAAGATTTTATTCTAGACCAAAATTGAATTATATAGATTTTTATACAAAAAAATTAAGTTAAGTGACACTATTATTATTATTGTATTTTGTAATCATGTTTCAGATAGGAAACTTGAAGAAGGGGCTAAATCCACCTTCAGCAACAGATTTAGTGTTTGTGTCACCTTATATGGGCACAGCCATCAAAACTGGACTCATCACTGGTATAATAGCTCTTGCAGTAAGTACATCTCAATTCTCATTATTTGTCTCTCTAATAGTACCGACGACCGATATCATGTCTCTGGTGTCCGTTCTTTATAGTTAATCATGCCAACAAGGTTTTGAAAACCAAATTCATGATTGTGCAGGAAGGAATAGCAGTAGGAAGAAGCTTTGCAATGTTCAAGAATTACCATATTGATGGCAATAAAGAAATGATAGCTATTGGCACCATGAATATTTTTGGCTCACTAACCTCTTGCTACCTCACAACAGGTAAAAATTTCGTCATCAATTAGTATCAATTAGTATCCGCGTCAACTGTTAACAAATTTCAACCTGTTGTTTCAGGACCGTTTTCTCGTTCGGCTGTGAATTACAATGCTGGTTGCAAAACTGCTGCATCAAACATTGTAATGTCAATAGCAGTGATGTTGACATTGTTATTCCTAACACCTTTGTTCCATTACACACCTCTAGTGGTGTTATCCGCCATAATCGTATCTGCAATGCTTGGACTCATAGATTATCAAGCCGCAATCCATTTGTGGAAAATCGATAAATTTGATTTTCTAGTATGTTTCAGTGCGTATATTGGAGTTGTCTTTGGCAGTGTTGAAATTGGCTTAGTACTAGCAGTATGTATCATTATGCTCTTTTTTTTTTAAAGCCATTTTTCTGTTCTTATTGAAACTAATATATGCTTTTTGTGAATATGCAGGTTGCAATATCTGTACTCAGAGTACTTTTATTTATAGCAAGGCCTAGAACATTTGTTTTAGGAAACATTCCGAATTCATCGGCATACAGAAACGTAGAACATTATCCAAATGCACATCATGTTCCTGGAATACTAATTCTTGAAATTGACGCGCCGATTTACTTTGCAAATGCAAGCTATTTAAGAGAGAGGTGAAACACTAATTAGTTGTATGAAAAAGAGAAGAAAAGAATTGCATTCGAAAAATTGTAAACTTAGTAGAAATTTTTGTTTATAGGATTACAAGGTGGATTAATGAAGAGGAAGAGAAAATCAAAGGTGCAGGAAGTACTAGTTTGCAGTATGTTATAGTGGATATGACAGGTAAGTTCTAGATAAAAAAAGTGATTAAGAGATTAATTAACAATTTGGTTCAAAAGATTTCGAGTTTAACTTGAAGTTTATTTTGATTCGCAGCTGTTGCGAACATTGATACAAGTGGAATAAGCATGCTTGAAGAGTTCAAGAAGTCGGTTGACAGAACAGGACTACAAGTAATTATTCGGCGTCTCATTTTTATCTAAGTTTTTTTAAATATCAAATTATTTGTCACTTTATAATATCGAGCGAGTATTAACTGATTTTTCGTACTATTTTTTCCTATGGTTTTAGCTCGTTTTGGTCAATCCGGGAAGCGAGGTGACGAAGAAGCTGAACAAATCAAAGTTCCTAGATGAAATAGGACACAAATGGGTTTATGTGACAGTTGAAGAGGCTGTTGGAGTATGCAGCAGCTTCATGCTTCATACACAAAAGGCTAACCCCATGAAAGATGAATCAGAAGGTTTGAATAATGTGTGAGAAGAAGCATTGTTTATTAGAGTTTATCTTAGCTACTAATATGTGGCATGATAGTTTCTGAATCATGCTACAGAATATATAGTGAAACATAGAGAGTGGTAGAGTATTATAAATTAATAAGTTTCTCAAATTTGCATCTTGAGTTGGAAGAATGTTTTCAACAAAGGCTATTGAATAATATTTATGTATCCTTATGATCTGTTTTCAAATGGAAAGTAGCTGTTATGAAATTGGAAATGTAGTTAGAAATTATAACAATTCATTGAGTCTCTATTGGAAGATACATACTTATTCTTATCATTGTATTTTATTTCGAAACAACTAAGCATAATTAAGTTGTATTTCAAATGTAGTAGTCCACAAAATAAGAAGAGTATATAAGATGCAAAATACTTTCTGGGCATGTAAAATAGGAATATTGATGGAATGCTTTGACAAAAACTAATAATGATTATCCAAATTGTGATGAAAAGGCAAGAAATTTATGTCTTGCATTGTCCACCGACAATAAATCCGTGTTGTAAAATTGAAAGATCAAATATATTAAAATTTGATGTAAGATAAACAACAATAATAATCAAATTAAACGGTTTTAAGAAAAATTAATTTGTTATATCGAGTGTAAGATTCACAAGAATAAGAATAACATAATGATTAGATATACACGATTAAAGTCTATTTTGAAAGAAATAACGGTTATCATTCACTATAATTTAAGATTTGTTATAAGAGATTACAAGATAAGTTAAAAAAATAGTATTTCTAAATTCATAAGAATATATTCTATTTTCTTTTCAAGTGCTTCTAAATTTTACATTTCTTTAATATATGAACCACACAAATCCAAAGTAGTTAAAAGTAATTCTCAATTCCCTTAGATATCTCCAAATGTCTTCTAATTCTTAGAACAATGAATCCTAAGAATCTATCTCTTTGTCTCTTTAAGTTTATCTCTCTAGGATTAGGAACTAAATTGAGGTTAAGTTTCGCTCATCATCCTCAAACTCATGGTCAATCAGAACGAATGATTCAGTCATTAGAAAGATATATTAAGAGCTTACGTTTTGGAATACAAAGTAAGTTGGGATGAATTCCTACCCTTATAGAATTTAGCTACAACAATAGCTTTTACTCAAGCATTGGCATGACTCCATATGAAACATTGTATGAACGAAAATATCGTACACCCATATGTTGGTATGAAATGGGATAAGATAAAATCTTTGGATCAGAATTCGTGCAGTAGACAATGAAATTTGAAATAAGAGATCATGATTTATTAGAATTATTCCTAGAATTGGGATTGGACGAGTAATAAAAACTAGAAAATTAACGTCACGATTCATAGGACCATTCTAGATTCATAGGTGTGTTGGACCAGTAGCATATCATATAGCCTTGCCGCTTGTCTAACCTACACGACGTGTTTCATGTGTCACTATTAAGGAAATTTATACTGATCCTTCTCATACCATTGAACATGAAACCATTGAGCTTAGAGATAATTTAGAATTTGAAGTATTATCTGTCAAGATCATAGATCATAAAATCAAAGAACTCTATGAAAAAGAGATATAAGTAGTTATGATCGTTTGGGACGAAGTTACCACCAATTCCACGTAGGAATAGGAAGAAGATATACAACAGCAATATCCTCACCTTTTTTTAGATATGTTAAATTTCGAGGACGGATTTTTTTTAAAAGGGTAGTAATGTAACATCCAATTTTTTTTAACTTAATAGATTTAACTTCACTTGAATTTTTAGTATTTTATTCTTTTATTTAATGATAGTTTTTTGTGTTAAACATTTTTTTATCACTTTGGAAGGACTTGAAAACAAAAATTTATTTATAAAAGAATAATAATTATTTTCTCTCAAAATATGAGGAAGTAATTACACTTCGACATTAACATCTTAAATCAATTGAATTTATTTAAGAAACAAGTATCAATATTTTTATACCACATCTATAATTTTAATCATCATATATTATAATGACTTGTTTTCTTGACTAAATCTCCTACTAAAATTAATAGGGTATACATTCAAATTTTATGCTTTATGGTTCATTTATGTATCAAACTATATATTATACTTTCAAGAAAACATATTTTAATGATAGGTGTTCTAATGTGACAAAAAAATTTGAGGAGCTCGTATATTGTACACACTTATACTACACGTCAAGTGGCATATGTATTTTTCTCTTCTCTAATTATTTAATACTATACTCCTTTAATTATATATATATATATATATATATATATATATATATATATATATATATATATATATATATATATATATATATATATATATATATATATAATTATATGACTAATGTTTAAATTGTGGGAATCAAGATAAATTGATGAATAATAACTCTAATAAACATCTCAAGAGTCTATATTCTTTTTGTTGGATCAATCAAAATGATCCACATTTATTATATTTTGAGTCATAAATCTAAAAACATACACGTCTCTCTATTATAATTTGTTTAAATTATAGGAAGACAACACTATATTTACTTTAACAACTCGTCTTCTTATCACATTAATCTTATAAAAAATATATATTTTATTTCAAAAACTTAATATAAATAGCTAACTTCGTACTACTATTTTCATTCACACCTAAATTCTTTCTATCTTCATTCACACATATCTTTCTATCTTATTTATGTTTTGTTTGGTGTAAATCCAAAAATTAACTTTTCTTCGTTATCGGTATTCCCGTTATAAGACCTAAATTTTAGTTTTAATATTTTAATTAATCAATATTTTAGTATTGTTATAATATTTAAATAATTTTATTTATACAAAATATTTTTAAGGAAATGCTCTCGGTAAATTTTAAAACCTATCAAATATAAACGAGGGTATAGTCTAATTAGTAGTTTAATTGAATAAATATTTTATAATAATAGAGATTATTATTTAAGGTTTTATTTAACTAATTATAGACTATTTTCTAATTATTTTCTAAAATTCGTATAACTTTGACGATTAATGGAAATTAGATTCTTTTCAAGGTTTGAAAGTAACATCTGAGACAATTTTCACAAAATCTCTAACAACAAAAAATGGGTGCTAGATTACATACACATCGGGACGGTCAGCATAAAATAGTTTAATATGTGTGTGTGCGCGCGCGTGGATAAGAATTAGGAAACTAGCACAGATCTCATTGGACGTGCCAATTTGTTTACGTTGATGGTAAACAATCGCTGGTTTCCAACTACGTCACTTGTAGGATCAACCAGTGAATCCTAGGACATAATGTCAAATAACCGTTTAGTTTTATTGTTCTCGTTTTCACGCGATCGCTTTCGACTTCGACTAAAAAAAGAATGTATTGGTAGAAAAATTGGAAACACTGAATAAAGTATGTTAAAAGCTACTGAAAAGGATTGAGAAGGTAAAACTTAACAACTTTGCATTAAAAGTAAAGAATGGTAATTCAACTATTCTTACATTCTCTCAGCAAATGACTCGTTTCACTACGCGCTGATACTTTGAGTTTCTTTAGTGAGATTTCTGCAAAATAATGAACATCCATAATTCAACAAAATGAAGTCATATATATACTAGTACGAAAATAATTGCTCCTAACGTCTCTATCCTCCAACTACGTCACATAAAACTATGCATGCAATGTTTTCCCACGCTTACTCCATGTGTCCCTTCGGAAAGAAACCTACAGGCAGTTTTTAATATTTTGAACGCAATATTGCACGCCCAAATAACCACCATACCGACCAGTTCGCCACAATTGCAAGGACTGAACGGTCAACACTTCCACATGGTCGAAATAACTCTTTACATCCGAAAACTTGCTAAGTCCAGATCCTGATCGAACCAAGACTCCTTCGACTCTGCCCATGTATGCTAAGGGTTTTCACTTGTCGAAAACCACAGCTAACACCTGTTAGAGTAAGATCAGCGATGGTGATTGTTAAGATTAGCGGCAAATCGACGTTTGGAGCTTCGTTTATCTTGTCACGATCTAGGAAATCTATCGCCAGTCGATCCTTGCTTTGCAGTTTGGTGTCAATTGACACTTGAAAGAGGCACTATGGTGTCAGATCTATGGTGGATGTTGCGGCATTGCAGATCTCGTTGATAGATGATAACTGAGGCAAGACATGATCAGAAGATTTGACATAATTCTTTGGTGCGGTGAACGAAGTTATTGTCTCCATTTTTGTACCAATCAACCTTAAGTTTGCGCTACTGCGACTACGAGGTATTGTCCACTTTGAATGTGAGAATCCTCACGATTTTATCCTTTAGAAACGATGCTTAGTTGAGTTATGGTGTATGAGTGTTGGATATAAATTACCTTTAATTTCGATTTTAAAGCAATGCATCACTAATTTAGCCAACCTGAAACAATTACTATTATAAATAATTTTTTCAATTAAATAGTATGTTTGAAAATAAAATAAAAAATAAAAACTAATTATTATAAAGTTCGGGGGAAATTTTGGCCCTTTAAAAACTAAATTAGAGTAAGTGCCTGCAAGTATATTTTAATCACGGGACTAATAATACTTTAACTTTATAGAAGACATTCTAAAATCCCAAAAATTAGAAAAGGACAAGAATAAAAAAGAACCAAAAACCAAAAAACTAAAGACCCACTGCACTGTCTTTGAAACAGACATAGAGTGAACATTAAATAGAATTCAACTTGACTCGAATCACTGTATGAACTCTTCTGTCTCAGCTGAAGCTTAACCCATTATCCTGAACACCAAATCAATCAATGGCACCCCTTCACAAGAAATCAAAGAAGAAACCCAAACAAGTGAGCCTGGTGGTCCCTGTTGAACCCAAACCCAATGAAATTGATTGGTGGCAATCTTTCTGGCACAAAAATTCCACTGCCCCAGGTATCTTCTCTTTTCTCTTCATTCCATTTTCCTTATAAAGTTTCAATCTTTGTTTTTACCATGTTGTTCTAGAATGAAAAAAACCCTTTCCTTTTTCAGTTCAAAATAGGGATTAAAGGGCAATGATATCATCATTATAGTTAATTAATTGATTTTTTAAGATGTGTTATTGATAATATATGATTGATGCACAGGATACTCAGTACCTAATGATGAGGCACAAGGGTTTAAGTATTTCTTTAGAGTTTCAAAGACTACATTTGATTACATATGTTCTCTTGTAAGGGAGGATCTCATTTCGAGGCCGCCGTCGGGTCTTATCAATATCGAGGGAAGGCTTCTTAGTGTTGAGAAGCAGGTTGCTATTGCTCTCAGAAGGTTAGCATCTGGTGAATCTCAGGTCTCGGTTGGAGCTTCTTTTGGAGTCGGTCAGTCGACGGTTTCTCAGGTGACTTGGAGATTCATTGAAGCGCTCGAGGAACGTGCTACACGTCATCTCAGTTGGCCGGATTTTGATAGAATGCAGGAAATCAAGTTCGGTTTCGAAGCGTCTTGTGGTTTGCCTAATTGCTGTGGTGCCATTGATGCAACGCATGTCATGATGACACTTCCGGCAGTTCAAACCTCGGATGATTGGTGTGATCAAGAAAAGAATTACAGCATGTTGTTACAAGGAATTGTTGATCATGAAATGAGGTTCATTGATATCGTGACAGGTTTGCCTGGTGGCATGACGTTTTCAAGATTATTGAAGTGTTCGTCGTTTTTCAAACTCTCGCAAAATGGAGAGCGTTTGAATGGAAATGTAACAACTTTAGATGGAGATGTGATGAGAGAATATGTAGTTGGTGGGTACAGTTATCCGCTTCTTCCGTGGCTTATGACACCTTATGAAACTAATGGCATATCAGATTCACAGTTCACTTTTAATAGCAAACATGAAGCTGCAAGACTACTTGCAGTGAGGGCATTTTCGTTGTTGAAGGGAAGTTGGAGGATCCTTAGTAAGGTTATGTGGAGACCGGATAAGAGGAAATTGCCAAGCATTATCTTGACTTGTTGTTTGCTTCATAATATAGTTATTGATTGCAGAGACACCATACATCTAGATGTTGCGTCGTCTGGTCATCATGATTCAGGATACCGAGAACAGTATTGCAAGCAAGTTGATCCTTCAGGAAAGACCGTACGAGAAAATTTGGCCAAACATTTACAATATGGAGTGCAATTAAATGCTAATGGTACTTCTGCTGTTCATCATATTTAGAATTTGACTTCTGGCCTCGCATTCTGTTGTTGAACTTAGACAGTTTCTTGTCATTTTTTTGTTGGATGAGAGTTGTGATTAAGAAAAAACTTCTTTTACCCCCGTGTTATTGGTGAATGTTAATTATTGTTATTATTCGAAGAAATGTTCGTGTGCATATATAGCTGTCAATGAGCAATGACATTCGAGCAAAAATGAATCATGTCTTCATTTGTATTTCACTTTATGCGGAACAAACGACTTCTAAGAGACGAGCGTAACAAACAGAATAGACAATTGCAAAGCACTGCTATGGTTAAAAAGTTTTAACTTAAAAGGATACTACTCGATAAACGATAACTGCACATCTAACCAAGAAGAAAATAAGATGGGATTTTCAGAAAATGAAATGGCGAGAATTTTGTCCCAGCCTCTTTCTACTGAGTGAATGGTACGCTACATGTACAACAGGATGTCAGGATCTAAATACTATGTTAACCCCGGATCCTCTCCATAGTAAAATATGCAGGGTCTTTAAACATGTCTAGACTATAAAGGCAAGTTTACAAAGAAAGCTAATGTATCATTTGTCCCATGTATTTTAAACTATGTTAAAAATCTTGCTGATTCAATCTCCCTTAGTTGGAGGTTGTATGCATCCGCAAAAGGAGGCTTTCTTCTTCCTCTTGTAGTAGCTCTTCTTTGTCCCACCATAGAGATAATCTCGCAAAAGGACTCTTGGATTTTGATCATCAATCATTGCTTTTCCTTTGCCTTCTTTGTCATCATTCAATTTTAGAAGTAAAAATTGAAGCCTTTGCACCTCCAATTGTAGCCGTCCTATTTTTTCAGATCCTCTTCGAGCCTGTTCTGAAACTCTTCTGCTACTTCCACTCTCATCTGACACTGTTGTAGACTTCCCAGAAAAGGACGAAGTTCCTTCTTCTACATTCTTCAGCAACCTGCGGTTGGCATCAAACAGCTTTGTGATGGCCTCTTGAGCAGCTTCAAGATGTCCTTTCACATCATCGTACTCAACACCTTTTCCCGTTGTGCTCTTCTCAATAATGCCCATCTTGTTTATCAAATCTTGTACGGTGATTTCGAGGTTCATCAGCTTTTGAGCATCTGAATCAAGTCTTTCTAAAACCTTTCTCTTATTGCCTTCAAGCAGCAGCGGCCGCGTCTGTGTTCTTGAGATCTCTAATTTGTCTACACTCAATTCCTTTTCAATCAAGGACTCTACCGAAGGATACTTTTTTTTGGATTCCTTGGATAGTCTCCTTTGTTGGTATCCAATAGGTGCAGTTTCCTTCTGTGCCTTGCCAACTGTCACGCCAATAATGCCATCTTGATCAGCAGTTTCCCACAATTCAAGCATCTGCTCATCAGACTTATGAGCTCCTCTCCTACTAATCCCATACGATGAACATTCAGATGTATGATCAAGCATGATGTCTTTCGGAAGAACTTCGATTTCTGTTACAGGAATATCTTGCGATGACTTTCTCGTCTTATGTCCATAAACAGCTCCATACTGATGCTCCTTGGCTTCATCCATTTGAGTAGAATGCTTTTTTGCTTGAGCATTTCCTTGGAGCCAGCTGATTCCTGATTTTAAAACTTGAATCTCTCTCATTTCATCCTTAGGTTTGAAACTTTCATTCATCTGTCTTATAGCCATTTCAATTGCATTAACCCTTTTCTGCATGTCTTGGAAGTCTGGAAGTGCATCTGTTTCCGTAGCAGTTGGATCTTCACTTGTTCGTGGATCGCCTTCAGCGTATTTTATATTTACCAACTTTTTAACCTGGAAACAAAGATTTACACAAACTATGTTATTTATCTATATCAAAAATGAATTGATGCGGGATCAAAAGTTAAATTCACTTTATCACAGATGATCTGTCATTAGCACACAAGGGTTCGGCGATCGTAAAAAAACACAACTAGTTTATGTGATCCGAAAAACACTCCATTTCTTTCCTTCCCCATCACACTAGAGACAGTATGTTAATACCTTTGATTCTTTGATGTCATTAGGTTTTGCTTGACCATGCGTCTGCATCTCCAAGGATGTTATACAATCATTCAAACCACTGACAGCTGGGACATAAGCAGCCAATTGGACCCTTAATTTCTTGTTTTCATCTTCCATGTTGTCGACTCTTTCTTTCAGCTTTTCACTTTCCATAACGTTGGAGCTGCATCTGTATTCAAGATTCTCACACGCATCCGCTAGCTCACGAACCTTCCCTTCAAAGAATGTCTCATTGACAGTAGAAATCTGCATTCCAGTATAGAATGTAGCAGACTGAGATTCCCATTGTTCATTCTCATAACTTAGCTTTTTTTCCATCAGTTTAGTTTCTCTGAGTTCTTGATGCAGATGCCTCATTTCTTCCTCCAACTTCTTATTCACTTCACAAAGGAATTCATGCTCTTCAATTTGATGATCCTTGTCTGAGGATAGTTTTAAAATTTGACTGCCTTGGTCTTCAAGTATCGCCATCGCCTCTTCGTACTTACTCTTCAGATCTACCACCAGTATTTGCAATGCTTTTTTCTCTTCCTGTAAAGCACTAAACATCTCTGCTGCTTCCAAAATATCGTTTTCCTTTTGAGACAATAATTCCTTATCATTCCTAATCTGACAATTTAACTTATCATTGACAGATTCAACTAATTTTAATTCAGTGTTCAACACTACAAATGACTCCTTAAGATATGAGTTTTCCATTTGCACATCTTCTGATTTTCCCATCACTACTTTCAATCTCTCTTCAAGGTTGGTATTTACTGAAACAAGTTTATCCAGTTCTTTGTTTAGTTCAGTAAGTGCCATCAAGTTTTCAGTTGTCATTACTTCCATTTTCTCTTCTCCTCTGCTTATTGTTAACTTCAATGCCTGATTCTTCTCTAGCGTCTTTTGTACCTCTTCTTGCAATGCCATGTATTGCTTAGACTGGATCCTCAACTCCCCATCAAGAGCTTCTCTTTCTGTTGCAATATTTTCGGCCTTTAATTTCATCTGGCTAAGGAATGTAACAAGAACTGAATTCTCAATGGTCATTTGCTGGTTTTCACGAAAAACATCGACAAAAGAATTTTCTTTCTCCTCAAGTTTGTCGAGTATGTTGTTCAGAAGCTTCTGGTCTTCTTTAACATTATCTTCAGGCAAATGCTCACTGTTACTGTCAAGAGTTTTTAACACCTGAAGCAGCGCAATCCTTAGCACGTTAATTTTCTCAGACAACAAATTTGCATCAACTTGCTTTTGAACATTGTCATTCTCCAATTTAGATATCAATCTGTCAGACATGTTGGATGCCTCCAAGAGTCTCTGACGCTCAACTAGAAGGGAAAAATTATTTTTCTCCGATTCACGAATACATTCATGCAAGATGAAAATTTCTATTTGAGTGCGTAGATTTCTGTCCAGTTCCTCTTCAGATTCCTTTTTCTGGTAATTTGCATCTTCTTGTAGAATATGAATTTGAAATTCCCTCTCAACCAAGTGGCCTTCATTCAATTGCACGATTCTAGAATGTTCTTCCCTTTCAGCATATAATGAAACCAGTAGATCTTCCACCTTTTGAAGTGCAGACTCCCTTTCTGCTTTTAATTCCAAATGTTGCAGTTCCAACTCACTATGTTGTTTCTCAAGAATTTTAAGTGTTTGACGAGTCATGTTCAATTGTGAATCTACGGTTTCTTTCTCAGAGGCGAGACTAGACTTCTCATGGTCAAGTGAGAGGCAAGTCTCTTCCAAAATCGCTGACTTTACCCTTAATCCTTCAAGCTCGGCATTCACATCAAATAGTGAATTTTCTAAAATGTGATATTTTTTTGAAAGCTTTTCCAGCTTTTCAGCTGTGGTTTGCAACTGATAAAACAGGGTTGCCTTCTCAGCAGCAAGGGTAGATTTCTCCGCGAGCAAGGATTCACAAGTTTCTTCCAATACCTTTACCATTCCTCTGACACTCTCTAGCTCGGCATTCAAATCTGAAAGGGAATTCTCCAAATTAGCATTTTTCTCCAGAAGCCTCTCCATGATCTCCAGTTTCTTGTTAAGAGCTGCGTTTTCAACTTTTTCAGACTCGCTTGTTTCCTTCAGCTTTGAGTTTTCATTTTGCAATACCTTCACATATAAGGAAAAGCATTGTGGGTCTAAGCCGGTTGATCTGACCTCCTCCACCGTGGATTCGTATCTTTTGTTCACATCATTCAGCTCCTCTTTAAGACAGTAAATTTCCTGCTGAAGAGCGTTTCTTTCATCTACTCGCAATCCAACCTCAAGTTCGAGTTTCTTTATTGTTTCCCTGAGATTTAACATCTCATCCTGCAAATTATTCATAGACAAAGATGAAGACAGTTTGAGATCATTTAGAACTTTGTTTTCCTCCTTGGCCTCGTGTACTTCGTCCTCTAAAGCCTGCTTACGTGATTCCATTGTCTCGAGAATTTCAACCTTATTATGAAGCTCGGCTGCAAGAGATTTAAGTTCTTCCTGAGATTGAGAATGCACATTCTGAAGAGTTTGGAAAGCAGTTTCAGCCTCAATGAATCGCATCCTCTCCTCTTGTATGCAAGTCCAAAATCTACCCAATTCCTTCTGCTTCTCACTAAGTTCTTCACTTTGAGACCCCATCTTCTGTGCCAAAGACTGCAATTCAGATTGTAGAGTGTGATTTGATGTTTCCATGAGAACACACTTCTGCTCCGAAACATGTAACTTTTGAGCTCCATCATTTATCTTGCAATTTAGCTCATGTACCTCCTCTTGGGCACAAGAGAGTTTATGCTCCAAACTAGAAATTATCTCCAAGCATTCCTGATAACGAAGAGCCGCATCCTCTTTCTCTTTGGTAAGTTTACCAATTTCTAATCTCATGTCCTCAATTTCATTTTTAGCTATACTCGCTTGCTCATTAGTTCTCCTTGCATTCTCATCGGCTTGCACTAATTTCTCCTCTAGTTTTGACAATGTTTCCAAGGTCTGGTTATACTGAAAAAGGACAGCTTCCTTTTGAGCAACTAATCTAGCAAGGTCAGCCTTTAAGGATTCGGCTTCAGTTTCAGCTCTGGTAGCCCGTTCGTTAAATTCTCCTATATCCTTTTGAGCGGAAGAAATATTTTTCTCCAGAGTAGATATTTTGTCTAAGCACTGCTGGTACTGAAGAAGATTATTTTCTCGTTCAGACTGCAATTCATCGAGGGTTTCTTTCAAGGTTTGAACTTCGGCTTCGGCTTTGCTGGCTCGGTCATCAAGTCCTTGAGAAATCTCTCTTGCACGAGACACTTCTGATTCCAGATTAGATAATCTCTCCAGACTCTGCTGATACTGAATCAAGCCGTCTTCCTTTTCACTTTCCAGTTTAGCAAGGCTTATCTTTAATGCCAAAATTTCTGTCTCGGTTCTGGTCATCCGGTCGGAATCCGATAAGAGATTATTCTCATGGCTTCCATTGTTTACTCCATTAGTCTCCTGTGTGTCATGAAAATTAAGCCCCCTTCTAGCACGTCCTTCGGCAAATTTTATATGACTTACTGATTCTCCTGTCATGAAGAGATCATTAAGCTGTTTCAAACCCTTTCTGCTCATTGCAATATCTGTTTCATGAGTAGAATCACCCTTTTGCAATTCATCCGAGTCAGAAAATGCATGTGAGTGGCAGGTAGAATCTGGTGTACGCGGCTGCCCAATCTCCATGGAAGAAACGGCATGTAAATCGTCTGCTGATACCGGTGGGACTTGATTTGGAAAAGCCTCAGCCATCGTACGATGGGCCTGACGTATCACTCCAGTCGCATGATCATATCTCTCAGCCAATGCTCGATATGCTCGGTAAAACTCTTCAACCAACTTCATAAGCTCTGGACGCTTCTTGTAATACATTTCTGCCCTTCTGGCAAAGGAATCCGCGTCTTCTTCGATAAGCTTTATCATTTGCTTCACCTTGACATCCATATCTGTTCATAATCATATCAGACACCATTATGATGAATTAATGTGCTCGAGAAAGAAGGTTCAGAAAGATGCATACAAATAATTTCGTTAAATGCTTCCATATATCCCTGATAATGTACCAAATAGAGTGCATCATGAATTGTGAGTAAAATTGGAAACTTTTTTTAATGAGCGACCACACACGTGCACACACGGGATCGAACCTGGCACCCGCATAAAACTTTCACATAGCAAACCACTAAATTGTAGCAACAGGGACAGAAAACTGGTTTAAACATGAATGCAAAGAGTGAAACTGAAATATGTATGACCTTTTTTGTAACCAAATTATCAGAGATTATGCATTTACCTGTGAGATTTTCTTGGAGCCATTTTGAGTTCTTGGGGCTTATGTGACTGTCCCACCACCATGAATATTTTTTATTAGAATCACTACGAGACAGAGAAGTCATTACCAACACTGTCTCTTCTGATGTTGAAAGTAAACTGATCCACCAAATATTCAGAAAAAAAAACCAGAATCACTCAACACAATCAATATCCTTGTTGCTTCTGTAACAACATCAACAACACAAAAAACTGATCAATTAAACTTTCTCTAGGAATGCAAATGGTTCAGTTTCAGTTTCAGTTTCAGTTAAATCACATAATTACCGTTTCTTCCAACTTTATTTTTCTCTTCAAAATAAAAATAAAATAATCAGAAACAAAACCAGAAAATAAAATAAAATACCTTTAAACTCTCTCAAGTCTCAAATTCCAAGAATGAAGAAACAAACAACTGACACACCAGAATCAGTACTGCTCAAACACAGAATTCCAAGTAAAGTTATCACAATTTTACCAATAAACAACAATATAAATTTTCATTAGTCCGAAAAAATAAAATTAATTAAGAAAAACTTGCTCTCATTATTTTTCATGAAGATCATGAGATGGATTTTGTCATATAATTGAAGTTCAAACGATAAAATAACGTAAGAAATCAGTATTTGTTTCTCTTCATTTTTTAATTAAAAATGAGATCAATACTTGTAATTATTAGTAGTAGTACATAATAAACAACAAAAATAAACACATAACTCAGGTTAAAATTACTTACAGAAACACTTGATGAAACCATTTTGTTCCAAATAACAGCATCATCGATAAACAAGTTCATCCCATGTTGATTTTAGATCTTGTGTCATATGGACAATGTTGTTTTCTCTCACTTTTGTTATGCTTTGCTTTTTAGGCACTATAGGTTGGTACTGTCTCTAAGAATCTGAGAACTTGGTAAAGTGAAAACCAAAACAAATACAATACGATACAAATACAAAAATAAAGTTGACAGGGGTAAAAAGGGAAATTCGGACCGACCAAAAAGGTTTAATAGAAAAAAAGTAGGAAGAAAAAAAAAATCAATTATAATATTAGACTAAAATACGCACATTCTTTACGGCTGATTTGGAACGTGGAGGAAATTTCGTTACAAGAACTAAATGTAAAATTGAAGTAAATGCAAAATTAGAAAAGCATTTGGAATTTTGAATTTGGATTCTCATTATTATTATTTTTGGATTTTTGGATTTTGGATAATTGTGTTATAAACTTATTGTGATTATTACCATTTTATTCATAGACAATAAAAAGGTTAAAAAAAATTTAAACATTTTATGATAATTTTTTTAGAATGATAATGTATATGAATTAAATAAATAAAAAATTAAGTGTTTTAATATATTAATTAAAAAAATAAAATTTAAACATTTAGAAATATATTATTTTCCTTTTGGAAACTAATTTCTATGTATATTAAAACTGTTTCCATTAAAATTACTACTTACTTTTTTATATTTTCTTTAAAATATTTTTATAAATAACGAATTGGTGAAATATAATTAAATATACGTATTTTAAAAATATGAGAAGAGGGATTACACCATGACGACCATATTTTTCGCAATTGAAGATTTTAAAATATTTATATAATATAATAAAAACGATTCTTGCATCACCATTAAATCTTAAAAATATATATACGGTTAGATAAAAATATTTTAAGATAAATTAAATCTATTATATAAATAATTTTGAAAATAGTTAAAATATTTGATAAGAGTATTTAGTACAAATAAACCAAAACCGGCATGTTTTTAGGTAACTTTTTTTTCAACTGTTTTTGATAACTCTTTTTAGTACAATTTTATTGTTCGGCTTTTTTTTTTTAAATATTTATTGTTCCAATTTTTTATTATAGATAATATATCATATACTTATGTAGCATGTGTCCCAATTTCTGTTTTTTTTTTCCATCTTATTATAAAGCTCTTTTCACATTTCGATTATATTAGTAATTATTTTTACCAATATAATTTCAAGTAAATTAAACATTTAAAAAAATAAAATTAATTTTACTTATAATTTTTTAAAAATAAAATGATATTCCAGTCATTACCGTTTAATGAATTTAAAGGCAAAATTAACGGTGTAGTTATCATTAATAAAATTATTAAAATATTATATTATATAATTTAAATATAAAATTTATAAACATGAAAAAAAAGTTAATTTAATTTTTAGTTAATGTTTATTATTTTATTATTAATTTTGATGTGAAAGTGCATTGTATTAAAACATTAAAAAATATTAAAGTGTTAATGCTCTTTTGTGTTATTAAATGAGTAGGAAAAATTTTATAAAACGACAAAAGAAAGCTTTAGTGAAGCCTCTAAATAATTTTCATCACCAACAAACCTAAATTTTAACCGTTGAAAATTTAAGTTAATAAATGTATATTTATGACTGATTTGTGTTTGAAGGGAAAAAAAAAAGAAATACGTTTGATTTTGCAATAAATAAAGATACAACGTGATTTTCGGGTTTGATTATTCCATGTAATGATAAAAACAAGTTGTTTCTGAATAATGGTGTTTGTGCAGTGCTTTTTTGGCCAACACTGAAAAGTGAAAAAGCAACACTATTGTTGTGTCTCAAACTAACGTTGTAATTCCAACGCTCCCACGTTAACTTCATCGCAAAAAACAAATAGTACATAATTATTGTTGTTGTTTTTTCATTTTTATTTACTTAAAAATGTAGAATTAATAATAGATTAAACAACATAATCACAATACAAAAATTGTTAAGATTGTAAAAAAGAATATTTAAGGATTAAAAGAAATCAGATATTAACGCCTCTAAACTAGAAAATAAGATGAATAAGCTTGTAGGTAAATTTTGGTAAGCATGCTTCTATAACGTCACAAACCCAATATACTAGTGTGAGAAAGTGACATTACGTGGAAAATTAAAAATATGTAGTTTGGAAGACAAAAATATGTTAATCTAAATATCTACTCAATTAAGGGTTAGTCATCAATTTGTTCCCAAATATGTAGATGATGAAATACTCGAAATTTTCTTGATTAAAAAAAAGTTTTTTTCTATCTTATCATATTTTTCAATTAATTTAGTACTCTCCCATCTCATAAAATGTGTCTCATTTAAATTTTTTCTATGTCTCAAAATAAATATCTTTTTAGAATACTAATACAATATTTATTATTTTTTTTCCACTATTATACCCTTATTTATTACTTTCACTTTCTTCAACAACTCCATTAACTATAACAAATAAGGTTATTTTAGTAAATGATACAAATTTTATCATTAAATCAACACATCTAATCATTTTCTTAAGAACCGCATAAACCTCAGATAAGACCTTTATTATGAGATGGATGGAGTAACTAATTTAAATAATTGCTTGTAAAGCAAACATGTTCTCCTTTATCTCATGTTAGATATAAAAGATCTCTTCCAAAGATTGATTCTTCAAGAATTCTTTTTGTCGTTGAATATCTAAAGATATTTTTTATTGAGACTTCTTCCTTATTTCTTTTTCAAAGATTCTATTGGATGAAACTTCATCATTGATTGAATCAAATATTCTTCCTGATGAATTTTTTTCGTAATCTGACGACAAATCTCTTGGGATCGTTTGTCTACAGAAATTGTTCTTTCAAATGAAACTATCACATGTGACTTTTCTTTGTCGTCTTCTTTTTCATAAAAAGAGCTTTTTGATGAAGTTGCTAACGATTCTTCTATGATTCATGAGCTCATTCCTTCATCTTTCAACTCTTGAATCAATTTGTTAAATTTCTCTATGATTTCTTCCTTCCTAGATTTTTCTTGAAAATTACAAACACTTTCATCTCTCGATTTAAGGCTTTGATCAGATTTCTGATTCTAATTCTTAATTCTTAGATATTTGTTAACCACAAAAGTTCTAACATGTCTTCCAAGTTTTCCAATGGTTGGACATCATCTATGAAGATAACACTCACATTTCATCTAGTGTTTCAAATTTTTGGCCTAGTGTATCAATTCCCTCTTGTTTGATGCTTGGAGATACTTCATAGATCATCTCTAGAGTGTCTCACACTTTCTTGACATAATTACAATTAAGGACATAAAGGAATTGATTTTCACTCAAAGACATAATAAAAAAGTTCTTAGCTTTGAAATCAAATTCAAACTTTCTCTTGTCTTCTTCGGTCCAAAGGAAAACATGTTTATCTACTACTTCACCATTGATGTACTGAGTAGGGATAAACTGACTATTGATTATAGTTTCCCATAATTCAAGATTAAAACTTTCAATGAATATTTTAAATCAATATTTCCACAAATCAAACATATCACCATTAAAAGGAGAAGGTGAGTCTATGAAATTCTTCTTGTTAGAATAAGTGTTTTAAGTCGTCATCCTCTTGACACAATTAGTCTTTAAACAGGAGTTAGACTTTGATGCCACTTGTTAGTCATGTGACTCCATACACAAGAGAGGGGGTGAATTGTGGGTATTTAAAAAACTTTGATTGAAAATTGTAAAACAAACAAGTAAATATGCCCATGAACCTCCTTTTACAAGATTTGAAGTTTTTCAATGGCTAACTTCCAACCGAACAACAAATACAATTTTGACTGGATATCCTCTGAATCGAGAGGTATTTTTATACTGACTATCCTCCAAACTGAATCGAAGTTTTACACGGGCTGACCTCTGAACCGAGATGAGATTTTACACAGGCTAATCTCGAACCAAGTTGAGATTTTACATAAACTGATCTCGAACCAAGATGAGATATACACTGGCTAATCTCGAACCAATATGAGATTTTGCATAAGTTAATCTTGAACTAACCAAAATTTTACATCGAGCTAAGCTCAATAACCTTTATGTATATTTTGATGCTTGATCTTAACGAACTAAAAGAGAGTTTTTTGTAGCAGGTGAAACTCATGAACCAACATAGACTTCCTAAGATAACCCTCAAACTAAACAAAGCTTTTACTGGTTTAGCTAGCAACCAAACAACTTTATATAGAATAAAACATTACTAAAGATATAATACACTCTTAGATAAATTACAATTATACCCTCACCCAAAACAATAGTCCTCGCTAAGCACAAGAACACTCTCAGAGCACTACGGGAAAAAAAATATTTGAGAGAAATGAGAGATTTATAGAAAATGATGAGAGAGTGAGAAATTAGGATCAAAGATTGTTTTCTTAGTGTTTTGAAATCATGGAGAAGATCTCTATGGCCAATATGTGTTTAAATTTGGAAATGATCCATGGGCGAAATAACTGCCATAGTCAATTAGGACAATGGATTATTACCTATGAATGATCAATTATTCATGCTAGAAATCGAATATTTTGATATTTAGATGTTGCCAATCATTTTGAGGTTGTCCCCAATCAATCGTAGGAATTACAAATTGAAAGTAATTGATTTTAGCTTTAGGGCTAATTGATTATTCAGTTGTAAAAAGGCTTCCAATTGATTAGACAGTTCCCTAATTGATTGAATAGACCTTAAAAACATTTCCAGGCGGTTTTAACAAATAAAGAGAGGAATCTCAAAGGTTTTTAGTATGTGTATTTGATTTTGCTTTTGTAATTCCTAAAATACCCATGTGCCTTTACAAGACACTAGTCACTCGGACGAACATGGCCAGATGAGCTTTCACACTTCCTTTCTTTCACAACTATTAAGTTTCAAGTCTTGACATCATTATATTTGACTTTAGAATCACACAGAAACCTTGAGTTTTCTAGCTTGATGAATCTTGATATGTATTCAAGTTGATTATCATCATACAGAGAGTTGAGATACCAAACCACCAAAGAATCTTGAAACAAAAGTCTTCACTTGAACATTGTTGGATATCAGGTGTTAACTTCAAAGAGATGACTTGATCTTAAAGAGAATCTTCATAAGGATATCTTTATAAAACATCATGATAATTTTTTACCACTTGAGATATCATTAAGAGATAAGGACTTCACTAGGTATTGTTGGATATTAGGTGTTGTCATCATCAAAACCAAATAGTTTATTGAAGCTTTGCTATCCATAAACTTTACCTATTTGGATCACCTTGAGAGTACATTCAAGCACATAGATCCATAGTTATGAGTTCGTTTTCCCCCTACATACCAAGTGTGGCTTGATGCTGTTGAAGATTATGGAATATTTTTGGCTCAGGTGCTTGTGCTTGTAGTTGAGGTTGTTTAGACGTTTTACCTTAGAAAAGTTGTTGAAAAGGATATAACGATGGAAAAACTTAGAAAAATCCCCATCCAACCGGTGGAGGAACCAAAATATAGGGAAATGAAATGGTTGGAGATGTTACTAGAGCCGAGTTGCCTCCCCCACAAAGAGGAGGAGGATATTCATGAGTGCAAATAAGGACCGGTGTGGCGGTGTCGATTGACTATCATTGCAATGAGCGAGATTTGGAGGCTAATATTGATGGTTGAGAAAATTCACATTGATCTAATCAGTTAACAAGAACGGTTGCAGAGGTTCAACATAAGATATTGAAGGATTTTTTCTTTCATTTTCATGAGAATCAAGAAACGAAACATATATACATAACCATTATTTCAACTGAAACATGAAATTGGTGATATGATGATGAAATTCATCGTTGAAGCTATTTGATACAACGATAAAAGTCTTTGGTAGGAAAATGAGGGGTGAAATTACAAGGCTATCATTCTAACTCCCGAATCAGCGAGGTCAAATATATGTAACTTGTAAGAGTGAAATGGAATCTTACCTGGGTGTGGCGTGTGATCTCGTTTATGTATGAGCAATAGTAAAATGGAATCATACCTTGGCGTGGAATTTGATCGCGATTATCCAATAGATCTTTTTCATCATGCTAACGGAATCTTAAATTATAAAAACCATAAATGCATAAGCAGAAACAATACAAACACAAACAATAAAAACATAATCGAAAACATGGAAAGAGAATCACTCGCCAGATTGTGAAAGAAAAATAGAAATTAAGAGGTCAACGACACGATATGAGATTCTTCTTTGGTTTTTTACTGTTTGTTTTATATGGATTCATCTTATTATTGTCGCTTCTTCAGATTTATAAGTGTCTTTTTGTTGTTGTTTCTTCAAATCTGAAAGTAAATGCTTTTGAACTTAACTTTTTTCTTCTTTGTCTTACTAAGTCGCATGAGGAATTAATTGTTGATTAATCATTTTATCGAATCAAATGATGTTGTGGGGGTGAAAGTATTTTTATTCAAGAAAGACTTTTGATGAATGGATTTGAAAGAGATAGTGGAAAGTTTCAAAATGTTGCTAATTTTTAACATATAATATGTAATATTAGTTAGAATGTGTAATTAGGTAGTTAGTCATATCTTATAGTTAGTTACACTAAATATCTCTACCAACAGTTAGGCACTAGGTAATAAATACCATTGCACCACCATTGTAACTAGTAAGATTAATACAATATTTTTATTATTCAGTTCATTTATTTTCTCTTTTTCTTTCATAATAATAAAGATAATATGTCAATTTTATGTGTTAACATGGTATCAATCACCAATATTGTTATGGTTTTTCCAATCTCTATTGACACATGTCGATTCGTTAACGACCTCTTGGATTTCATCCTTATCAGCTTTGATCTTTTAGTGTTGAGAATCATCACATCTTCTCATTTCAAGTGTTTCTTTTCTCTATGGGAAAAACTCTCTTTGGTTCATTTTCTCTCTACAATATTGAAAGAACCACTTTGGTTTATTCTCTCTCTCTCTCTCTCTCTCTCTCTCTCTCTCTCTCTCTCTCTCTCTCTCTCTCTCTCTCTCTCTCTCTCTCTCTCTCTCTCTCTCTCTCTCTCTCTCTCTCTCTCTCTGTGTGTGTGTGTGTGTGTGTGTGTGCAAAACTCTTTTTAATTTGCTTTCTCTCTATCATATAGGTTTCACAATGTCTTATACCTACTCACCTCTCCTTTCACCCTACACATAGTACGAATATGTATTTCAATAATATTAGCAACCATATTATAAACAATTGTAATATTTTCCATAATGATTTCGATCACCCATCATATAATACTATGGTTCACGTAAATAAATATTTTCGTCCAACTGACTTATCTAAAAATACACTACCTTGTGATACATGATTTTATACCAAATATAAAAGACTGCCATTTCAGGACAACACAACTTCATATGTATTTTTTTTGTCATAACGATAACTCTAATTTTTATCGTTATTAGTTATTTAGTTTTTTTCATTTTATTATCTATTTATACTTAGTCTTATTCTCATTTTACTACTGTTTTATTGTTTTTGCAATATTTCAAGAGTATGGAAAAATTGAAGTTTCAAAACCTATATTCAAGAGATCTATATACTAAACACGAGATATTTTTGAAAGTCCTGGAAAACTTGAGGAAGAGCGAAGCGAAAAATGCAAAGAACCTAAGGATAATATTACAAATCTTTTGAGGTACAAATTTGTATGAAAAAAAGAGCAAGTGTGCATTTTGGATGTCATAAGTGAAATTTCTAGGACATGTCATTTCACAAGGAGGTGTAGCGGTAGACCCCTCGATGATTGATGTTGTGCTTAATTGGGACCAACCTAAGAATATCATTGAGACTTAGTCCGACTCCGTTTAGTTTTATTTTTTTCAAAACCGCAGATAAACAAGGGTAAAGAAACAACATTTGATTGAGATTTTTTTAAAGGAAACAACCATGCTTTTCAAATTTATTCCAACAATAACCATGTTTCCTAAATAATTCCCAAAGTAACCCACTTTCAAAAACAATTGGAACGAAAAAGTGTTGTCAAATGAATTGAAGCCTCCATTTAAAAATTGAATCCGCAATAACATATGATCTAGCCAATCCAATTGGCGACTGCATACATTTCTTAAGAGGTGGCGTCAACTTGCCTGACGTCTATGCACAAGACGGTTTTTTAGTATAAATAGAGGTGTCTTCTACCATTTACTATACACATCTTCTCATATTCTTCTTATCTTTTCTATTCACTAGGTATATCATGATTGTCAAAATGAATGGGCAAGTATGTTATTCGAGAACCAAACCTCTGATGAAGAAGCATTTTTGGAACATCCAAAGTCTCGAGCAATTTGAAAGGAGTTTGAACAATTGGTTAGACGGAGAGATTAATGATGGGGGAAATAAATTTAATTTCATGCCCTAGTTTTGATTCTATTCATTTTTCAAATGCAAGAAATTTGAATTTTTATTGATTGCAAATCAGACAACTTTGGTTGGTTTAGATTGTCGTCCCTAATGTCCATCAACAACAACAGGTTCACATTCCCTTACACACAAAAGTAAGTTAATAACATTATTTTCATTTACTTACTTTACCCATTATTATTTCTAAATAATTTATTTTAACTTCTTTGGTTTAGGTGGCCGGCTCGTGGTATGACTTACAATAAACGTTCATACCACCACCAATAAGATGCTTTTTATCGAAACACCCAACATCCATATGCCTTCAAAATATCATTCTAGCACAACCAATACACACAAGGAACATATAACACCAACACTTCCTCCTATCATAGCCAAAACCCTCAAACATCACAATGTTGAAACATGCAACAAACATATTATAACGGTAAATTCATGATCATCAAGTTATGGATAAGCTTAACATCAATAAAACCAGAGTCGCCACCGCGTTTTTATTGTTTCCAAAGGAAAAGGGAAAAGTACGAAAAAAACCTAAAGATAAGAAGTTTTCAAATCAAAACTAATAAAATGCCAGAGATTACAGGTAAGGAGGTTGGTTACACAGAGGGAAGGTGTTAGCTACCAAAGTGTCCTAGGTACTTCTAGGGAGCCCTTTTTTATGTGTGCATGTGTTTTTGGTATAAATGATGTTTGAGAAAAATAGAGTGTGGGGATGAGAAAATATATCATTAATTATATTTTTGTGTTTGACAAAACCTTCGGTCTTGTGTCTACGTACCAACATAAAAATGAGGGATCAAACCTCGTAGTTCGTGGTAACAATTTAAAAGTTGGTGAGTTGCTTTTAACAAAATTTAGTTGAAAAGGCACAAAGGGCTAAAAATTTGAATGAAATTGTTAGTTATTTTTGTCTTTTAAAATTTTAAGTCAGTATGATTAAGTTTATTTACAAATTTGATTTAAGAAAGAGTTTAAAAATCCATTGGCATAAGGCCAAAGTTTCTATTTGAAATAAGGTCTAAGTTTGAAATCACAAGCAAAAATTAAGAGTTAAGAGTTGAAAAGATCTGACCAATGGGATGCAATCCAACATACAAGAATATCATATAGAAAACCCATTTTCCCTTTGGACTTTGAATCAAGTAATAATCATAAGCAATTAGCAATATCCAAACATCATGAAGATCAAGGCATCAAATAAAGATAGCCACATCCAAGCAAGCAACTCCGATAGCTAGCAATCTTCATGGTCTACTCATGTATCAGATGAAATATTCCTTGATCAACTTAGAGCAAAGCATCCGACATAAGGTCAAAATAACAAATAAGCACAAAGACAAAGTAGCAGATGAATTCAAACAAAGTCCAAGGCTTGCATCAGATGAAGGCTTAGTTCACAATAACTTGGTCTCAAAATGTTGCCATTGGCCAAGTCCTTTTTGCACAGGGAATGTTGCCTAATCCTAAGTCCAAGAGTTCAGATCAAGATCAACAGTCCACCAAACATTTTTTAGGGTTTTTGTTGTTATTAAGTATTTTAAGGTCCTAAGACCACAAACAAAATCAAAATGCACAAAAAATATATACAATCACAAGATATGGCTCAAATGAGTAAAGTAAAAATGACATAAGCATAAACAAGTTAAATGAAATGTAAATGGCAATGAATGATAAACTACTGAAATTTTAATTGCACAAAGTAAATGACTTGAAAGTAAAGCAATATTAACAAGGGTTAGTTCAAATGTTAGTCAAAATTTAGTGGTGTTAGAGGTGTTTTTTGTAATTGATTAAGTCATTCTTTGGAGAACACTCAACCATCCATTCACAAGTATGAATCCGTAAACCAAGACATCTTTCATGACAAAGGCTCCAACTTGGATAATTCAACAAGTATGTCACTAGCTCTCATGAAAGGAAAAAAGGTCAAGTTTCCACACAATACCATGAAAAATGGGAGACTTACAATCTCACTTACTAGAATGTTATGCCATTTAGGGTCAAATTTATCTCTATCTTAAGCAATCGTAATTGGACTTATGTAGAAGTCACAACTATCTGAGGTCGAGCAATAAAAATTTAGGTTTTAATGCATGTTAGAGATTTGGTATGAAGAACTAAACTCCTAAAACATACCACACACCAAAAGAAAAGATCAAGAGGGATGAACCTAGCTCAGTATACTTGTATTGGTTCATCTGACACAAGGTCATTGATGAACCAACTAGCCATAAGACATTAGAGATTTCATTGGTCAAATGAGGGAATGAGAAAGAATGAGAATGAAGATGAAGAGGGAGGGGAAGATAGAAACAAAAATTTACCAAGGGAGGATTTTATCAAATCAAAACCATTCATTCATTTTGGGAGATGAAATGTATATTTCATCAATCCCCTAAATCGAATGGTTTTGATCCAACAAAAATCAAATCAACCTTGACCAAGGCCCAAACAAATAGTCAAACATCACAAGACCATAAAAATGGCTCAACATAATTTTTACACAATTAATCAATTAAAATCCAATTAAAAATGAATTAAAATACATTTTAATTTGGTCAAAACCTAAAATCTCTTCAAAACACCAAATAAATTGCCAAGAGATTTATCCTAGGTCAAACAAGGTCAAAGGATCTTAGACAAAAAATTCCACTAATTTTTGAAAAGACAGAAGTATTTTTAAACAATTAAAAATATGAAAAAAAAACATTTAATTTTCATGAAAAATATCAAAGCTAATCCAAAAAATAATTTTAATTCAGAATATGAAATAGAAAAATATTTAAATATTTTTGGTGAAAGTCCCATATTTTTTGGATTAAAAATGAAATTATTATGAATTAAACAAAATAAAAGGATTAAACATAAAATCAGAAATTAAAATAAAAATAGAAAAATAAGGGCCATCATATCTCCCTCATTAATGAGGTGGCGGATCTGATGGCCACACGCACGCGTTCCATGGTGGACTCTAGTCAAGTTGTTGTACGCGTGGTAATCAAATGCAACGGTCCAAATTAGAACATTTAAACATGATCAGATGGCCAGGAAGCGTGGCAACATACCACCGGAGCTAAGGCTCCGATCATCTTCTCCGGTGACCTCCACCGGACTGGTCCAACTTCATCTCAATGGAAAATGAAAAACAATTACACTATTTCAAAGAGAAAATGCTCAGGATCACGAATTTGGCCTCAATTTTCTCCAATTCCAAGTATATAAAAAGATACAAGGATTTGAATTTTGAGGATCATGAACTGAGTTGCTTCGATTTGACCTCAAAGCAACTCAATCTTGTTGCCTACATTGGTAGGACTTCAACCAACCAAAAATCACAAAGAATGATGAAGAATTGAAAGAGAATCGAAGAGATGAAAATTCTAGAAAATCAACTTCGAGTGAGCTTCAAACTTGCTTGATCTTGCTTCCAATTGGCATTGGCTTGACTTCAAAAGCTTGTAGGAGTTGAATTGGATCAAGGAAAAACTTGGACTCTTGGAGTTTCAATCTCAAAATAGAAGGAGATTTGAAGCTCGATTTTTAAATGAAAACCTTCAAGATTATCCTCTAATGGTGAGGGTTTGGATTGCAGGTTCAAAGCTTGGGCAAGGTGTCCTTAATTCTGAGCCATGATGGTCTTATTTATAGGTGTTGGTTTTATGTATTGGCATCAATTTTGGTAAAACTTAAGTGTTATCACAAGAAGTCACGCTTGTTGTCTTGACATATGATATCAACTTTCTGCAGGTTGTTTGATATGGTTGTGCAGGATTTATTCAAGATGTCAGACCCGATGTTACGACATGTGCATACAGAACATTCAGTCTGAATGTTATGTATTTTGTTGTTGCATTTTTCATGCAAGTCTTTGTGTGCTTATGTGTGGTGATTGCATGCGTTATTCAAGGAGTAATTCTATTTAAAACCAAAATATTTTGTTTCCCAGAGAGGAATGATTTGTTACTAATTCCTAAGGAATACGCGTTAAAAAGAATTAGGGTTTCATGTTGCCCAGGCCCATTTAGAAAGCTTCTATTTAAAGACCTTGTGAACTCTGTGTGATTGTAGAGAAAATACGAACGCTGAAGTGAGTGAGTATTAGGGTTGTTAGCCTAATGTACGTTTGTGAATTGTGAGTCATTCATTCATCTTGTAGATGTGTGAATTGGACTGAGTTTTGAGTTGTAATTTGTCCACTCTAAGCTTTGAAGTACAAGTGTATTTGTTTACTTTATTGAAGCTTTTAAGCAAGATCAAGTGTGTGTCCTTGAAGTGTGTCTTCTTTCTTTGTGGTATTTGTTCTAGTATCACTGTTTTGATTGAGGGGGAGTGAGTAGAGTCTCATATCTAAGAGTTCATAGATAGAAGTCACACGGGTAGAGATTAGGTGAAAAGACTGTAACTTGAAGTTGTTTACTGAGAGTCTTTGAACTAATTCTGTTTAGTGGATTTCCTTCCTGGCTTGGTAGCCTCCAGACGTAGGTGTGTTTGCACTGAACTGGGTTAACAATTTCCTGTGTCGCTTTTCAATTGTTTAATGATTTTTATTCTGTTTATATTTCATATGTTGTTCAGATATTAGTGTTGTGACATTACCTTCGATATCTCATATCTGATACCAGAATTTCAATTGGTATCAGAGCAGGCATCCTGCTCTGGTTCTGGGTGAGATCTTGGGACATTACTTTCTGGTACTATGGACAGAGACGGAGGATCTATAAACAGACCACCAATTCTGGATGGATCTAACTCAGACTATTGGAAACCTCAGATGGTAGCCTTCCTGAAATCTTTGGACAATAAGGCTTGGAAAGCTGTTCTAACAGGCTGGGAACATCCATTCATTACTAAG
This sequence comes from Lathyrus oleraceus, assembly GCF_024323335.1. NCBI lineage: Eukaryota > Viridiplantae > Streptophyta > Magnoliopsida > Fabales > Fabaceae > Lathyrus > Lathyrus oleraceus. The sequence goes on from NC_066581.1 coordinate 183,547,832, forward strand.
GATGGATAAGCCACAACTGATAAGAAGCCTGAGGAAGAATGCACCAAGGAGGAGGATGAACTAGCTCTTGGAAACTCTAAAGCATTGAATGCTATATTCAATAGGGTTGATAAGAACATCTTTAGACTGGTGAACAGTTGTGAGTTTACAAGAATAAATCTGATGAAAAAGGTGTGGTTACTAAAAATAAAGCAAGATTGGTAGCACAAGGATACACTCAAGTTGAAGGAGTTTACTTTGATGAAACATTTGCTCTTGTAGCTCACCTGGAGTCCATTAGATTATTGCTAGGAGTGGCATGTATTCTGAAGTTTAAACTGTTCCAAATGGATGTGAAAAGTGCCTTCTTAAATGGCTATTTGAATGAGGAAGTATATGTTGAACAACCAAAGGGATTCAAAGACCCAAATCTTCCAAAGCATGTTTATAAGTTTAGGAAAGCTCTTTATGGGTTGAAACAAACTCCTAGAGCTTGGTATGAGAGACTCACGGTGTTTCTCATTGACAATGGATACAGAAAGGGAGGCATTAATAAGACTTTATTTGTCAAAGATGAAGGAGGAAAGCTCATGGTTGCTCATATCTATGTGGATGATATTATGTTTGGTGGGATGTCAAGTAATATGGTTCAACATTTTGTTGAGCAAATGCAGTCTGAATTTGAAATGAGCCTTGTTGGAGAACTGACCTATTTTCTTGGCCTGCATGTCAAGTAGATGGAAGATTCTATCTTTCTATCTCAAAGTAAATATGCCAAGAATATTGTTAAGAAGTTTGGCATGGAGAATGCAAGCCACAAGAGGACACCTGCTCCTACTCATCTGAAGGTGTCTAAAGATGAAAATGGTGTCAATGTGGATCAAAGTCTCTACAGAAGCATGATAGGGAGTCTGCTATATCTTACAGCAAGCAGACCTGACATTGCTTTTGCTGTAGGTGTATGTGCTAGATATCAAGCTGAACCAAAGGTGAGCCATATCAACCAAGTGAAAAGGATCCTGAAATATGTCAATGGCACTTGTAACTATGGGATGTTATACACTCATGGATCTGAATCTGTGTTGTCTGGATATTGTGATGCTGATTGGGCTGGAAGTGCTGATGATAGGAAAAGCACATCAGGAGGATGTTTCTTCTTGGGGAACAACTTAATATCATGGTTTAGTAAGAAGCAAAATTATGTTTCACTGTCTACTGCTGAAGCTGAATACATAGCAGCTGGAAGTAGTTGTTCTCAACTGGTGTGGATGAAACAAATGTTGAATGAATATAATGTCACACAAGATGTCATGATATTGTACTGTGATAACCTGAGTGCTATAAACATCTCAAAGAACCCTATTCAGCACAGCAGGACCAAACATATTGATATTCGTTACCATTTTATTAAGAACTTGTGGTGGATAAGACTGTAGTCTTAGAGCATGTTGCTACTGAGATGCAGTTAGCTGATATTTTTACAAAGGCCTTGGATACCAATCAATTTGAACTCCTGAGAGGGAAATTAGGGATTTGCATTTATGAAAATTTGTAGCAATTAATTTGGAGTGGAAAAAATAATCAAATTATTGCCTATTGTCTTAAAATAAAGTGTCCTCATTATGGTAAATCATCACTTTGTTTTGGAAATACCATCTATTCCACCTTCACACGCTACCCCCATAACATAATTACCTACTCCAACTCTTCCATCTTCTTTTTCCTTCTCCACAAACCTCTGCTAGGGCAACATTAATTTTTCCAGAAAAACTTCAAAATGTCACAACATCAAGATACCTTTGCTTCAAAAGTTACTAGGTCTACTCCAAACATTAGTGCTCCTCCCATGGGCATCCTTGATAATGAGATTCTAGATATTGCTCCTCTCTCTGTTATTCCTGGCGCGGACATTGATTTAAACCAACCCATCTCCATTGATGCCTCCGCTTCTGCATGTTCTAATCAAGGTAATCCCTCTAGTATTCCTTCTGGTTTAACTCCTGCCACTAACTCTAAGGAAGGAACACACAATACTGATCGTGTTATAAGAGACATAGTCACTAGGATTCTTAGTGAAGGCCACCCTATGAAGGGAGTTTCTACTCCCCTTTCTCAAATGTACCCCTCTCCTGAGGTTGAACAACATAGTGGTAAGGATGACGATTCTTCGAGTTCTGAGAAGGACTTGGCTGCTGAAGGGTTGTGCTCTCTAGGGCAGACCATGTCTGAAAAAGGGAAATTTGTGGCTTCTCACACTGCTAATGCTTCCCACTCTGAGAAGCATGATGATGCAAATGTTGTGATTGATCTAGAGGATGGTAGCTCTGATGATCAAGAGGAAATCTTGATTCATTACATGAAGCCAAGTGTGGCTAAACGCATGAAGACTCGTAAAGGAAAATCTGTGGCTAAACTTATGTCATCTAGAAAAGCTAAGAAGACTGCTGGTATTGGTCCCTCCAAACCATGGAGCAAGGTTGAAGTAATGAAGAGGAAGGTCAGAGATGATTCTGAGCCTGAAGAGGATGTTGAGGAAGATGTCCCTGACATCTTGCCTGCAAAGAAAACTACTGTTAGGAAGTCTCCTATTAAAGTCCCTGCTGTTCATTTGGATAACATCTCCTTCTATCTTGAGGATGGAGCTGCTAAGTGGAAATTTGTGATTCAGAGAAGGGTAGCTATGGAAAGGGTGTTGGGAAAAGATGTTGCTGATGTCAAGGAGGTCATGGACCTGATAAAAGTTGATGGGCTGTTGAAAACTGTTGTTGGGTTATCTCCATGCTATGAAGGTTTAGTTAAGGAATTTATTGTTAACATTCCTGAGGATATTTCAAATAAGAACAACAAGGAGTTCTGCAAGGTGTATGTGAGGGGTAAGTGTATAACATTCTCTCCTACTGTTATTAATAATTTTCTAGGCAGAAAAATTGAGGGTGCAGGAAAATTAGAAGTTACAGACAATCAAGTCTGTAGGGAGATTACAGCTAGGCAGGTGAAAGTTTGGCCTGTTAAAAAGAATCTTCCTGCTGGGAAGTTGACTATCAAGTATGCTATCCTGCATAAAATAGGAGCTGCCAATTGGGTCCCTACCAACCATATCTCCAACATTGCTAATACTCTTGGGAGGTTTATTTTTGCTGTTGGAACAAAAGTAAAATTTGACTATGGTAGATTTATGTTTGAACAAATCATCAAGTATACAACTACTAATGCAGTTAAGCTGCCAATTGCCTTTCCCTCTATGATATATGGAATTATCTTGAATCAACACCCTGGTATTCTGTGCTCTAGTGACTTACCTAGTAGAAGAAAACCTACTCTGTCTGTGCACTATAAACTGTTTGAAGGAAGTCATGTCGAGGATATTGTCATGACATCTGCCCTAAAAAGGCCAGCCTCAAAAGTTGGAACAATTGCTGAGCTAAAGGAAACGTGAAAAGAGCTAGGTGAAGGGATAAGGGTAGCCACAACTAGAAAAAAATCATTGGAAGCCTTGATTGCAAGCTTGGAACAAGCTAAGGGTGAAAATATTGCTCATAAAGAAGAAGCTGAAGCCCACACCTCTAGTGAGAGGTCTGCAAACAATGATGATGCCAGTGGCAATTCTGGTTCTGGTGCTGATGAAGAAGCTGCAAACTCAAGCTCTACTGAGTAGCTCTGTTGCCTTTGGTCCCTCGTGTTTTGATGATTTTCTTGGTTGTTTGTTGTTATTTTGGTGGATTTCTTTGTTTTTTTTGTTTGTTTCTCAGCATTCTTTCAGCTGTGTATGAACTTGGTGTTGTAACTTTTTAACTTCTGGTATTTTGGTTTATGACTAGATGGACATTTATTTTGTCTCTTTGGTCTCTTTTGGCTAAAAAGGGGGAGAAGTAGCTATAATTGTAGCTGGGTATCTTTGCTTAGCTATTGTTGGTGCTCTGTTTGTTTGTTACAGGGGGAGAATTCTAGTGTTTGTTTGTTTGGTACAGGGGGAGAATTCTCAGTGGTCTGTTTGTGTGAAGTAGTGTGGTTGTTGAGGGGAGATGTTTTGTTCTAGAATGTTGCATGGACTTGAGGGAAAATACAAGCGCTTGCGTGTTTACTAGTTGTTATTTTTGCTAGTAATGTGTGTATGTTTACTTCTGCTGCTGAACTAATACTTTGATTGATTTCTTGTGTACGTGTGATCTATTGTTTGTTTTAGCCAAAATTTGCCAAAGGGGGAGTTTGTTGGTTCTATGTATTGGCATCAATTTTGGTAAAACTTAAGTGTTATCACAAGAAGTCATGCTTGTTGTCTTGACATCTGATATCAGCTTTCTGCAGGTTGTTTGATATGGTTGTGCAGGATTTATTCAAGATGTCAGACCCGATGTTATGACATGTACATATAGAACATTCAGTCTGAATGTTATGTATTTAGTTGTTGCACTTTTTATGCAAGTCTTTGTGTGCTTATGTGTGTTGATTGCATGCATTATTCAAGGAGTAATTCTATTTAAAACCAAAATATTATGTTTCCCAAAGAGGAATGTTTTGTTACTAATTCCTAGAGAATACGCGTTAAAAAGAATTAGGGTTTCATGTTGCCCATTCCCATTCAGAAAGCTTCTATTTAAAGACCTTGTGAACCCTGTGTGATTGTAGAGAAAATATGAACGTTGAAGTGAGTGAGTATTAGGGTTGTCAGCCTAATGTACGTTTGTGAATTGTGAGCCATTCATTCGTCTTGTAGATGTGTGAATTGGACTGAGTTTTGAGTTATAATTTGTCCACTCTAAGCTTTGAAGTACGAGTGTATTTGTTTACTTGATTGAAGCTTTTAAGCAAGATCAAGTGTGTGTCCTTGAAGTGTGTCTTCTTTTTGTGTGGTATTTGTTCTAGTATCACTACTGTGATTGAGGGGGAGTGAGTAGGGTCTCATATCTAAGAGTTCTTAAGTAGAAGTCACATGGTAGAGATTAGGTGAAAAGACTGTAACTTGAAGTTGTTTACTGAGAGTCTTTGAACTAATTCTGTTTAGTGGATTTCCTTCTTGGCTTGGTAGCCCCCAGACGTAGGTGTGTTTGCACCGAACTGGGTTAACAATTGCCTGTGTCACTTTTCAATTGTTTAATGATTTTTATTCTGTTTATATTTCATCTGTTGTTCAGATATTAGTGTCGTAAGATTACCTTCGACATCTCATATCTGATACCAGAATTTCAATAGGCAATGCATTTGATTTCCACATGCTTCCAAAATTGACCAAAAATAGCAATTCTCTTGCTTGCTTGTATGGGCGTATGATAGGACCATCAAATGATGCTATCGGGTCCAAAATCCTTCATGTGCAATGCTGAAATCATGTTATGTGATCATGCAATGGAGATTGAAATGTGAATGTGAATTTCATCCAAATGAACCCTTGAAAGGAACCCACGCGTAAGTCCTCCAATTCTTGGCCAAATGAGATGATCTTGGACTTTTTGGAAAGGTGAGATCAAGGGAACAACTATCATGTTGAACAATTTTCCATTTGAATCTTGGATCATGATGAATTTTGAGGTGGAAGTTTGGAAAATCAAACATATTTGAAAAGTTTCTAAGTACTAAGTCAAATGTTCACTTCTTCCACCTTGAATAACTTTTACTATGGGTTTCAAATGGAAAAAGTTCCTTCACCAAAGTTGTATCTATCTCAAAGCTATTAAATTTGGTTGCCAATTTAACCTAATTTGGATTTGTAATGAAGGAGTTGTTCATTTTAGAAGTTGAGGAAAATCACTTGTTCAATGGTTATGGCCCAAAATGACCTATAATGTTTCCTCTTGACACATGCATTTTCATGTTGAATTTGAATTTCTTCCAATAATCAAAGTTGAAGAGGACATATTTAATTTTATCATGAAACTTGAATGGATTTCATATCATAAAATTTGAGCAAGTTATGGTCCTTGGAAGTTGACCTTCTAACTAGGGTTCCGACAAAATAACCTATAATGTTTCACCATAAAAAATAACTTTCCAAGCAAACCTAGATCTTGACCTCAACATGAAAGTTGTTTGGAATGTCATAAAGTGTAACATTTATCTTTGAATCATTTTCATATGACAAAAATTATAGGAGATAGGGTCTAGTGAACCCCAGTTTTGACCAATTGACTCTCTCTGGTCAACCACCATGAACCAACTTGAAAACTTAAAATTCTCTTGATATCTTGGACTCATGGAGGATAATATATGCATTAGATGATGAAATATGAAGTATACCTTGAAATATTTAATCAAATGGTGAAGAAACTTACTAAGGAAGTCACACAAGATACCCAGATGAATTATGGCTTCCAAGGAAAACAAGCTTCAAACTCTTGATGATTTCTTGATCAAAATGATATGTGGAGATCATGGGGATCCATATATTATGTCTAGAGTCAATGTAAACCATCTCTTGATTAGTCTCCTTTCATTGGGGGTCTCAAACCCTAGATATGAGCTTGATGGAGCATGGGTGAGCACACACATTTCCTACAAAAGAAGTAAACTATATATTGACATATTTTTGGTATTTTGGTTAGTATATAATGAAAAAAAAGTATGATAAAATAAAATTTTATGGTGATCTCTCCCAATGCAAACCCAATGAATAAAGGGTAAGGAGGATGCCAAGGTGTGATCCCAAAGCTAATGCATATGACGAGATAGCATGAGGGATCTTAGGGTCAAAATTGAGGTCTTACAGCTGCCCCTATTTTAGGACATTCTAACTGAGGATGTGAAGGTTAAAATATTCGTATCAACTCAGTAGAATGGACTTAAATAACAACATATAGAAACAAATTTTGGTCCCTAAGAGACCTCATGATGCATATGATATGGAATGTTAAAAAATAATCTTTGTGGGGAATATATATTTCCATAAAGGAAAAGAATCCGGAGAGACTGAAAGTCCACAGGAGCATAATGCATTCCATAAGGAAAAATCACTAGAGAGACAGAGACTATGGGAGGATAAGAGTTATGCATAGGCCAGGCTACGACTTGAAAACTGCTGGAGACACGAGGGGTTTTCCATGAAAAAAATCAATGGAAGGACCCGGTTAGGGATAGGGAAAAAATGTCAGGGAAACGGGTAGATCAACACAAAGGTGAAATACCTAAATCAAACTCAACTGGGGAAGAATGATCTTCAACACAGGAGTACCAGAAATATATTATCTATTACCGATTACTGGGTAGGAAGATAGTATACTCTGACAGAGGGACATCAGTTACCGTTTGGGGTAAACATATCAAGGATAACTCGCTGAGGAAAAAGAGGTGTATTCGTTACCGGTTACTGGGTAAGAATAGCCTGTGGGGAAGAAATCAAATAGGATTTACAACTACCGGTTACTGGGTAAGAATAGCCTGTGGGGAAGAAATCAAATAGGATTTACAACTACCGGGTACTGGGTAGAAGACCAAAGAGAGAATATATGTCACCGGTTAAAATGAACATATCAAGGATAAACTCAAGGGAAGGATATCTGTCATCGGTTAGGATGAACATATCAAGGATAGGCTGCCAGAGAGAAAATAGGAATTATATCTCTCAGTTACTGGATAAAATACTAAAGAGAGAATATTTGTCACCGGTTAAGATGAACATATCAAGGATAGGCTCAGAGGGGAAATTAGGATTTATAACTAACAGTTACTGGGTAGAAGACCAAAGAGAGAATATTCGTCATCGGTTAGGATGAACATACTAAGGATAAACGCAAAGGAAAAAGTAGGGTTTATATCTACCGGTTACTGGGTAGAAGAACGCGAAGAGGAGAAAATTCGTCATCGATTAAGATGAACATATCAAGGAGTAACTCTATGGGGAGTAAAAGTAGGGATTACAACTACCTTTTTACTAGGTAGAAAACCGCATAGGAAGAATATCCGTCATTGGTTAGGATGAACATATCAAGGATAGACTTCCTGGGGGAACGTGAAAGAGAATCCGCTGGGGAAAACAAAGGAAGTAAATTACATTTACCGGGTATTGAACAAAAGTAAAGTACTCAAAAATTTGAGAAGAATATTACCGGTTACTGGGTAATAGACTCTCAAGGGACTAAAATATCTATCTAGGTAATACCTAGAAAGAAACGTCCAAACAAAGACTCAACCCAATGAGGATATAACTCAAGGGGAGTGATTCCATCCAGATAATTAACTGGGGAGGAAACTGAAATAATGATCATCCACGAGGAAATAACTCAATGGGGAATGAGAAAGGTTAAACTCTTTCTGCTTAAGAGGCTGACACTTTACAATTGAAGGAGGACATACACACCAAACCTGCATGGGGAAATAATATCATTGTAGCAGGGGATCAGAATAAAGGAGTCAAATTCAATAAAATGCATAATGAAATATTTTTTGTGTTTTATGTATGAATATGTATGTATATGATTATAATTATGCTGACGAAACAAAACAAATGATACAAATATCACAGATTTCAATCATCGTTGTGTAAGACCCTAATTTTGACCCTAAGATCCCTCATGGCATCATATCATTGCACATTGCATTTACCTCAAGGATCATAGCATCTTGGCTCCTTAACCCTAGGGTGAGAACTTTTGTGAGTTGGTTTGAGATCGCCAAGCATGCTTGAATTGTATATTATTGCTTTTCTTATTTTGTTTACTAACCAAAAGCACAAAAATATGTCACTAACTTTGCTTGTTTTGTAGCTTGAGCAATCATGAGACCCAAGGCTTCTAGGTGGCCCCATGCTCATTGAAATGATCAGGTGAAGGTGAAAGCAATCATGACAATGGTTCCCAAAGCTCTCATCCATCAAATAGGCCTCCCAAGTATCTCAATTTGTCAATTTGATCAAAGCAAACCAAAGGGTTTGAGGCTTGTTTCCCAAGGAAACCCTAATTCATTTGTTCATCAACTGTGCCTTGCTCATGAAGCAACCTCAACCCATGATCAAATACAATCAAGGTAAGTTATTACATTCATCATTTCATGCATATTTCATCTTATTTGATTGTCCTCAATCATCAATTCATCAAGATATGAGGTTTGGACTTGAGAAGTTGATCAGTCAATTCATCTGACTATTTTGAAGTACACTGAGACCTAACTTTTGATGTGTTTGTCAAATGGAGATGACCCCAAGAGAAAAACGTTTATGAAGAACCATATGAACAACTTTCATGTTCATCAAAAATTGGTTTGAAGCTTGTAAGGTCATCATCCATTTCAAAACATTATAGGTCATTTCGACTGAAACCCTAATTTTGGGTCAACTTCCCAAGAACATAACTCATTCCTTTTTCATGATTTTGAGGTGGGATCAAATGAATTGGAAAGTTTAATATGCTTAATTCAATTGTTATGTTGAACAAATTTTCAAAATCCAAAAAGAAATACATGTAATAATGCAAAATATTATAGGTCACTTTGGACCAAAGGCATTGAAATGTGAAAAAGTCCGACTTCAAGTGCCAATAACTTCTTCATCAAAAATCCAAGTGATGCAAAATGTAAGTCCAAATTGATTATATTGAAAAGATATACAACTTTGATGTTGAAGGTTTTGTCATTTGGAGCTTGCATCATTGAAACAGAAGGGCTTGAAGTTTGGCCATTTTTGAAATCTTCACATGTACATGTTTTGCACCTTACACTTCATGATCAATTTTCACCAATTTATCAATCTCAAATGAAGTTTTATTCAACATGACAATTGATCCTCATGCCAAAAGCTTTCCAACCATTACCCATAAGGCTATGGTTCACTTTTGGAATTACCATTTTCGAAGGGATAAACAATTTGGTGCAGTTTTGGAAACCAAGTGAAATTGCATTGCATGAGCTCAGTACACATAATCTGCACGTCCAAAACACGTTTGCTGATGATAAGCATTCATTTCCAATTGGAATTGGGCCCTCCATGCGCATGTACAGGCCCATGCATGGAGGCCCTTTCCATCCATGCACATGAAATACTCATGTATTCAGCCATCATCTGCTATAAATAAGTGCTCAATGCTTCTCATTTACACAACCTAAGGGCACCTGTTATGCTGCACGAATCATTCCATAACCACACTCAAAGGAACTCACTCTTTCTTTCAATTTTTTCAGATCTGAATTTCAATTTCCTTGATTGATTTCCAGATCTATAGTTCCTAAGTCTTGCTCACCTTGATCCTAAGACTACACTACAAGCAAAGGCATCAAGAAATCGTGCTCTCAAACTCCTCATTTCAGAGGTTTACATCCAAACTTGTTTTCTTCGAATCTACTTGTATATAGCTTATTTCTTGCATTTGCTGGGTTGTGTGAAGTCCTCTCAATAGAGGCAATCGTTTTGTGCTTTGAATTTTTGAATTCCATCAAGTTCCAGTTGAACACCACAAAATTCAAGCTCTGATTTCTTTCTCCATGGAAGTCTAGAGTGAAATTGGTTGGTACAGGGGTGATGTACATCACCCCAGCTTTCATTTGATACCTGGATTGTGGCATTTGGTGGAGCTTTGATCTCTGCAACTTTTGGCCGGCGTCGGAAGTCTTGCCGGAGAAGACGGTGGTGTACACCACCGTCTGGTTGCCAGATTGAATCATGGCCACACGATCTCTTTTCCAGATTAGATATGAGCCCTTACATGTTATGACTTTATTAATGGCAAGGTGTTATGCATTGACTCCAGTGCATGGTAGGCGCGCACATGTGATCCATAGGATTTGCTAGCTCAATTAATGAGCTCCATCCAACGCCTCACGTTTTTTTTGCATTTTTAAATTTCTGATTTCATTTTTATTTTATTTCTTTAATTCCATTTCAAAAAATCATATCTCCTTCATTATTGGTCCAAAAAATGTGATACCAATTGCATTTTTCTTCTTTTAATTTCTAGTTTCTAAAAATGATTTTTAATATTTTTTTATTTTATCATTTGATATTTTTTATGAATTTTCTCTTTTCTGGTTATTTTTAATTCATTTTAAATAGTTTTTGATATTCAAAAAATACAAAAATATTTTCCCAACCTCTTTGAATGATGATGGATCTATGAAAAATATTATCATCAATTTATTAATTGATTTGAGATTTGTTTGAGATTTTAATTCAATTAGGTTACTTTTATGCATTTTTAATTGATTAAAAATAGTTTCTGACTTCTAAAAATGCTGAAATTTTTTTGTCAAACTTTGTTTGACCTTGTTGAACTTAGGATAATTCACTTGGACTTTTCAAAGTTGATTTGAAGTGAATTTGAAGTTTGACCTTTCTTTATTATTTTAATTCAAGTATTATTTTAATTTTGAAAAATACCAAAAATATTTTATTTGTTTCTTGACTTCTAATCTCCATTTTGCTTCTGTTTACTATTGTTTGACCTTGATTTCATCTATCTTTGGTCAATGTATACTAATTACCTCATTTCATTTTCCATTAATGCACTTTTTTATTCATCTTCTTCTTCTTCTTCTTTTTCTTTTTTGATCAATGAGTTAAAGATTGGTGGTTAACCTTGATGTATGAGAGGTTTAACCTTCCTTGATTCAAATCTAATTCATCTTGATTATGGATCAAGTGAATGGCTTTGCATTAAGGATAGGTTGCTTCTTAATCAAGCAAAGAACCTAAATCAATACAAGATCATTTCTCATCTTCTTTTGGCATGGTAAGTTGTAGGAGCTTGATTCACTAATCAAGATCTCTAACTTGTGTTGTTGCCTATATTTTATTGACCGACCTCAAATAGGTGTGACTACTACATTAGTCCACTTACGATTGCTTAACATAGCGCTAAATTGCCGTATGGCACACTATTACTAACACTAACCATTAACCATTAACATTTAATTCTTGCACTTTATATTTATGCAATTTACTATTCTTGTACATATTATTCATTTGCTTTTTCCCTTTGCTCATTTGAGCACATGTTTATGTTAATGCAATTTGCCTTTTGCTCACTTGAGCACATAATTGTGTATATACTATTGTGCTTGTGTTTTTGTTTTGATTGTTGTGGACCAAATGCAAAAATGGATAAAAAAGGACTTAGATTCTAGGACATTCCCTATGCAAAATGGAGTAAAAAGGCCTTAATGTTGAAGATGGATTAGAAGGACCAAATCTATGAACTCACTTTTGTCCATTCTTGATTTGCTTCATGGAACTTTTTGATGTGTGTGCTTTTGTGCTAGGGATTCCTATTTGAGCCAAATTGAAGAACCATTGTCATGTGCATCTAAAGTGAGAGATACAAGAGCCATTGGAAGATTCCTAAGAGCTTTGCTTGATTGATTGATTGCTTGAGTATACACTTATTTGCTTGCTTATTCCAAAGGATGGGAGCTACTTGGATCATCAATATGATATCAAGAAGGGAACTCCATTTGTGGTCTTATTTCTTCTCCTTCATCTCTTGTATGTTTAGGATTTAGCCATTCTTCTTCTTCCCTTCACTCTAACCCAAGCCAAAACTTTTGTGCAAACATTTAACATTGTTTTCAAAAATTAGAAACCTAAGCACTATGCTTTTGATTTTCCAAACTCTTTTCATAATACTTATTTTGAATTGAATCTTAAGTCAACTTTGACCATATTTTGTAAATACTTTTCATTGGTAAATATAACCCATTCAAATGTTTTGTGGTTTCAATGACCACTTCCTTATCAAAAACTTTTCATAACCTTTAGCTATTAGGTTTGAGTTATCCTTGAGGTAGATATAATACTCACTTATATCCTTAGTGATGGACAATGAGTCTTCCATGCTTATTATAGGGTTAACCCCTCACTAGCATATAGAAGCTATCCTCACATGATGGATTTGTGGTTTTAGGTTGAGTTTTCTCCCTTGGATAACAAAAGACCTTAAGGCTTTTGGACCAATTAATTCAACAACTTGTTTTGAGATTTTTACCACGAACTACGAGGTTTTGATCCTAATCTTTTTTAAGATGGTACGTAGGCAATGGATTTATCCATTCAAACACAAAATTGTAAATAATTTGTACATTCTTCTCTCACCTCCCCAATCATGTTTGCACAAACAAATTTTCACAAAATACCAACCTTACAACAATTGTGAAAAGGGCTCCCTAGGAGTGCCTAGGATGTTTTGGATGCTTAAAACCTTCCCATTGCATAACCAACCCCCTTACTCCGATCTCTGACATTTTCATTAGTTTTTGATTCGATAAAACTTCTCGGTTTTTGTTCGCTTTCTAACCTTTCCATTGGATAAATAGAAGTGCGGTGGCGACTCGACTTGTATGGTTTACTTTTGATTTAGTCAATAAATCTAAAGGTAACGAATACCCCGCTACAGAAAAGTGGCGACTCTACTGGGGACATTTGCCTAGTGGGTTTTACCTACTTTTCATATTTGTTGTATTGTATTGTATATTATTTTGTGACATATTTTTGTGCAATTTGGGATTACTGTATTGTATGTAATGATTGAATTGCTTGATATATTAATTCCTTGTATGCTTGGTGATCTTTGTGAGATGAGTTCTATACCCGAACTCGAGTGCACTTAGGATAGGAGAATGGCATAGTCTTGTCAACTTGTGTGGAGTTATTCCTTAGCAAGTTGACTTGCAAGCCCATTCACTTGGTGGAGATCATGTTGGGATCAATAATGTCACACGAGTAGTTGTGGTTAGGCATTACTCTTTCCAATATAGACCTTAGAAGCCAAGGACCTTAGTTTACCAAGCTCATCTTGGCCTATTTTTAGGATGTAGTGCGAAGGTCGTTCAAGTGTAAGATTTGATACGATTGTTACGTGATACTACACTCATAAAAGTCTCTCTTGAGAATATTTTTGGAATATGAGTAGTCATTTATCCGATAATATCCGAAAGATGGGATGATGACTATGGGAACCTCTTGTAGAACATGTTTGGCAGGTTTAAACCCTAGTACACTCCCTTTAGGTGGTTCTTAACCAAGACTCCATGCTCGTGACTTGCAACAAACCCTTGATTCATGGTTGATGCGTTCTTGTGTATCCTTAATAACAATGGAACTTGGGTGTTGATAAGGTGTAAACCATAATCCACCAAAATGGATGATTGATATTAAGGATGACTTGATCCATCCCATGACCTTTGTGTGGTGTGCTTTGCTTGATCCTTGAGTGTGATTGTTGCATCCATGCATTCATGCACCCATTTGCATCCATATCATCAATAATGAGAAAATTTTCGAGGAACTTAAGAGGTCTATTTGCAAATTTTCAGACATGGATAGACAAAGAAGGAATACGAAGAAGTACAGTTTCAGACAACCCGACTTGAAAGAGTTAAGGAATTTGACATCCTATGTATTAGATCCCTTGGATTTCAAGGCTCGTCATGGAAAGCTTCTATCTATTCTTGCTACTCAAGTGGATGAAGGTCTGATGAGTGTATTGGTACAGTTCTATGATCCCTTGTACCATTGCTTCACATTTCCGGATTTCCAGCTTTTGCCCATGCTTGAGGAGTATGCCTATCTTGTGGGTATAACTATCCTAGACCAGTTGTCGTTCAGTGGCTTAGAGAGGGTTCCTACTTCTCAAGAGATTGCTGATATGCTGCATATAGATGTATCTCTGGTTGGTGCTCATATGACCACCAAAGGTGGAATTCAAGGTCTCCCTTTTGAGTTCCTCATTGCTCAAGCTACTTTGTATGGGAAGGCCATGAGTGAGGACGCCTTTGAGGCCATATTTGTACTTCTCATCTATGGGCTAGTGTTATTCCCCAACATCGACAAATTTGTGGATGTGAACGCTATTAGGATTTTCTCTACTCTTAATCCCGTTCTGACTCTGCTGGGTGACACTTATTTCTCTTTGCATATGAGGAATACAAAGGGTGGTGGTACCATTGTGTGCTGTTTGCCTCTGCTGTACAAGTGGTTTATTTTGCACTTGCCGCAGACGGTCGCCTTCAAGGAGAACAAAGGATGTCTACGATGGTCTACGAGACTTATGTCTCTCACTAATGATGATATCTTTTGGTACAACCGTGTATATGATGGTGTGCAGATTATCGACTCTTGTGGTGAATTCTCCAATGTGCCTCTTCTTGGTACATGTGGTGGGATTAACTACAACCCTATTTTGGCACGTCGTCAGCTTGGGTTCCCTCTAAAGGATAAACCTAATAACATTTTGTTAGAGGGTGTATTCTTCCAGGAGGGTAAAGATCCCCAAGGCTTGAAGGGCAGGATGGTTCACGCTTGGCACAAGATCCATAGGAAGGGAAGGAAAGAGCTTAGTCCGAAGAACTGTATTGCTTTGGAACCCTATACCTCGTGGGTTAGGAGGAGAGCTTCCGAGTACCTTATGCCTTATGAGTATCCAAGACCTACACCTTTGGTTGTGGCTGGGCCTTCAACCCTCCCTGACCAAGGAGTAGAGGAGTTGAGAGACGAAGACCGTTCACGTGCTTGGATCCGTGAACGAGAGGAGCTACTTCATTAGCTTAAAGAGAAGGATGCTTTAATAGAGTTTCTTGAGCACCGGGTTATTGATGAGCCTGATGATGTGGTGACTTCTCTTCTTCCTCAATCTTCCAAGTTTTGGAAGAGGAAGTACGATCGACTCGCCAAAGAGAAGGCAGATATGGAGACATCCTATGAGAGGGAGGTGAAGAGGCTTCGTGCGGCTTATCTTCCAGTCTCCAGAGCTTTAGATGATTGCTTCTAGGGTTCCATAGGATGTTCATTTTCCTTCTCTCTTGTATTGTATTTGATTACCAAGACTGTACTTCTTTGGTGTAAAAATATTTTCCAGATGTTATTGATGCGATATTTTCATATATGTCTAAATGATTAATATTTTCAAATATTTGCAAATAGGACTCTAAAGTTCCTCTGATAAATAAAATAAATCATATGCACAAGCATTGCATGCATCATGTACATAAGCAGGTTTTGCTCCAGGCTTCTTGTTCGATGGTTTAACTCTGTGTTCTTCATTTATTTTGAAGACAAGCTGACTCACCGATACTACACTCGATCCAACACTTCAAGACTGATGGATCACTTAGAGCAAGAGAACCGTGAACTCAAGGAGGAACTGGCCAGATTGACTGCCCTGATGGAGTCTTTCATGGCCGCCCAAAGCCAGTCGTCTCCAACACCTTCAACTCCTCCCCAGAGGACAGTCATCTCTGAGATCTGCCTGCGGCCAGCGCCCGCTTTGCACCAACTGCTATGCCAGCCGAGTTTCCCTGGGGGATGCCCGCAAACTTTGTTCCTGAGGGTTTTGCCCCCACGTTTGCTTCTCTGCCGGCATCTAGCCTGGTCTTCGCCGTTCCACCTCCTGTCGTGCATACTATGCCAAGAGTAGACGACACCATCTACCACTCTGAGCCGTCTGAGGGCCCAAATGTTTATGAAAAGATGGATGCTATGAACGATCAGTTTCTTGAGCTCCGCAAGGAACTCAAAACTCTCAGAGGAAAGGACCTCTTTGGCAAGTCTGCTGCTGAACTCTGCCTGGTTCCAAATGTTAAAATTCTTATAAAGTTCAAAGTACCTGACTTTGAAAAGTACAAGGGAAATACTTTCCCTCTCAACCACCTGGTTATGTATGCAAGGAAGATGTCGACTCAGACCGACAACGATCAGCTCCTTATTCATTATTTCCAGGACAGCCTGTCTGGTGCTGCCCTGAGATATCCGATCCTTCAATGACCTTAGCGAAGCTTTCGTCAAGCAATACATGTATAACATGGATATGGCTCCCGATAGGGATAAATTGAGAGCCATGTCCCAGAAGGACAAGGAAACTTTCAAAGAGTACACCCAGAGGTGGCGAGAGCTAGCTGCACAGATTGTGCCTCCGCTGGAAGAAAAAGAAATGACAAAGATCTTCCTGAAGACCTTGAGCTCATTTTATTCTGAGCAGATGATTGCCAGCGCTCCTTCTTACTTCACCGAGATGGTGAACATGGGGATGCGTTTGGAGGAAGGAGTCAGGGAAGGGCGTCTGACTAGAGAAGAAGGCTCTTCTGCCAAATAATTTGGGGCGTTTGGAAAGAAGAAAGATGGTGAGGCACATGTTGTGACCTTCCATGTTAAACCTAGAAGACTCTCGGTAAGGAGGAAGGTCGTGCGTTCTACCGGTAATCAGCATCAGGTGGCTCACATAGCACCTGTTTTTAGAGAAAATCAGCACTATCAACACAATAATAACCAGCAACATCAACATCATCAACATCAACAATATCAACAACAACACCATCCTCAACAGCAGGCCTACCAGCCTCGAAACAACAATCAGACTAGTACCAGCTATGAGAGGAAGAGGGTCACCTTTGATCAAATTCCAATGACCTACGCAGAGCTATATCCCTCTTTGATAGAGAGGAAACTGATTACTCCACGCGACCCACCGATTATACCTACCAATCCTCAGTGGTGGTATAAGCCCGAGCTACATTGTGTTTATCATTCCGGTGCCCCCGGACATGATGTGGAAAACTGTTACCCGCTGAAGACTAAGGTTCAAGACCTTGTAAGAAGTGGTATATTGTGTTTAGAGGATGTAGGTCCCAATGTTAAGAAGAACCCATTGCCCGAGCATGGGAAATCTGCTGTCAACATGGTCCAGGGCTGCCTTGGTAAATATAAAGTCAAATATGTTAGCCATATTCGACAATCATTTGTTGAGATGCACAGACTATTGTGTGAATACAGTCACTATGAGCACGACCATGACAAATGCTGTGTTTGCACTGTCAATCAGAGGGGATGTCGTCAAGTCCGTAAAGACATCCAAGAAATACTGGATGAAGGTGTAATTGAAATACTTCAGAATCGCAATGATGATGATGAAGTCAATGTGATATCTTCAGTATTTAGGATCCCAGAGCCTGTTGTCATCCGGTATGATGGCAGCAAATAGAAGGTTTCTCCCTCTTTGATAATTAAACAAGTTGGCCCTGTGCCATATTCTTCCGATAAGGCTATCCCCTATCGTTACAATGTTATGGCATTGGAAGATGGGAGGGAGGTGCCCTTGCCCTCTACTTCTGTTGTTAATATTGCCGATGTCAGCGGCCTGACTCGTAGCGGTCGTGTTTTCTCGACTCCGCCGAAATCCCAGGCTGACATCAGAAGGGCTGATGTTGTTGATTGTGTTGTGCGCCCGGTTGGGAATGCTGTTATTGCTCCGAATCCGGCACTTGTTGCTAATAAACCTGCCACTGTTGTAAGAACTTTTGTCGCTGCTGGCCAGAATGGCACCATGAAAGAAGACTGTGATGAGATGCTAAGGCTCATCAAGAGGAGTGAATACAACGTTGTAGATTAGCTTCTACAAACGCCATCAAAGATCTCTGTGCTATCTTTGCTTATGAACTCAAAACCACACCGTGAAGCTCTGCAGAAGGTGTTGGATGTGGCGTACGTAGATCATGACGTTACAATAGAGTAATTCGATAGTATTGTTGCAAACATCACCGCTTGTAACAATCTGAGTTTTTGTGATGCTGATCTCCCCGAGGGGGGAAGAAACCATAATTTGGCACTTCACATATCTATGAGCTGCAAGGATGATGCCATGTCTAATGTATTGGTAGACACTGGATCATCACTGAATGTGTTGCCAAAGTCCACTCTGGCCAGATTGTCATACCAGGGGCCTCCCATGAGGCAGAGTGGAGTAGTGGTAAAAGCTTTTGATGGATCCCGCAAAATAGTGATTGGTGAGGTTGAACTCCCAGTCAAGATTGGACCAAGTGATTTCCAGATCACTTTTTAGGTCATGGATATCCACCCATCATATAGCTGTCTGTTAGGCAGACCATGGATTCACGAGGCAGGCGCCGTGACATCCACCCTACACCAGAAATTGAAATTTGTCAAGAACAAGAAACTGGTGGTGGTAGGGGGAGAGAAGGCTCTCCTGGTTAGCCATTTGTCTTCCTTTTCTTACATAGATGCTGAGGATGAAGTTGGAATGTCATTCCAAGATTTATCCATTGCTGAGCCTACTAAGAAAGGAACTTCTTCATTTGCGTCCTACAATGATGCTAAGTTGGCCATTGAGCATGGCACAACTACCGGTTTAGGACAAATGATCAAGATGGAAGACAACAAATCCCGGGCTGACATATGGTATTCTTCTGGCACTTTCAATAAGTCTGGGCTATTTCAGAGTGATGGGTTCATCCACACCGTCCAAGACGAGGAAGCTGCTGCTATTGTAGAAGAGGATGCAAAGGAAGATTCTGGCAACTTTGTCATTCCTGGAGGGGTCTACAATAACTGGGTCGCTGTTGATGTTCCAACAGTCGTCCATAAGTCAACGTAATGTTCATTTTGTTTAAAAACCATTCTCCCATGCCAAAAGGAGGAGTGATGACATTGTTGGCTCATAAATACAATGATATTTCATTTAATAAATTCATGTTAAATGTTTGTTTTTCCAATTATTTTCACTTTTTGCTTTTGCATGAAATTGGTGATCACATAAAACCTTAAAAAATAGAATAAAATCAATCTTTTCATCTGCATAATGATTTGCCTTGTTTGAATTCTAACATCTCTTTTATATCCAAAATCATTAAGCAGGTTGATCAAACCCATTGAACATAATGATCCAACATCATCTCCCAACTTTGAGTTCCCTGTATTTGAGGCCGAAGAAGATGATGTTGAAGAGATTCCTGAGGAGATTACCCGTCTACTTGGGCACGAAGAGAAGATCATTCAGCCACATCTTGAGAATCTGGAAACAGTCAACTTGGGGTCTGAGGATTGTGTGCGAGAAGTGAAGATTGGGGCACTCCTGGAAGAGTCTGTGAAGAAGGGGTTGATTGAGTTGCTACGAGAATACGTCAACGTATTTGCATGGTCCTATGAAGACATGCCTGGTCTGGATACTGATATCGTGCAACATTTCCTGCCTTTGAAGCCTAAGTGTGTGCCTGTGAAGCAGAAGCTCAGAAGAACTCATCCCGATATGGCAGTGAAGATTACAGAAGAAGTTCAGAAGCAAATTGGTGCGGGGTTTCTGGTGACTTCTACATATCCTCAGTGGGTGGCCAATATTGTGCCCGTGCCTAAGAAAGATGGAAAAGTCCGAATGTGTGTGGACTATAGAGACTTGAATAAAGCTAGTCCGAAAGATGATTTCCCTCTACCACATATTGATATGTTAGTAGATAATACAGCTAAATTTAATGTCTTCTCATTTATGGACGGATTTTCCGGATATAATCAGATCAAAATGGCACCCGAGGATATGGAGAAGACAACATTCATCACACCTTAGGGAACATTCTGTTACCGAGTGATGCCCTTCGGTTTGAAGAACGCCGGAGCCACGTATCAACGAGCTATGACTACCTTGTTTCATGATATGACGCACAAAGAGATTGAGGTATATGTTGATGATATGATTGAAAGTCAAGAACGGAAGATGAACATGTAGAACACTTGTTGAAGCTATTTCAGCGTTTGAGGAAGTATAAGCTTCGTCTGAATCCTAACAAGTGTACATTTGGAGTTCGTTCCGGAAATTTATTGGGGTTTATTGTCAGCGAGAGAGGTATTGAGGTTGATCCTGCAAAGGTCAAAGCAATACAAGAGATGCCTGCACCCAAAACTGAGAAGTAAGTCCGAGGTTTTCTTGGCCTCTTGAATTATATCTCCAGATTTATATCCCACATGACCGCCACATGTGCGCCGATATTCAAGCTCCTCCGGAAAGATCAGTGTCATGATTGGACCGAGGAATTTCAAAAAGCCTTTGACAGTATTAAAGAGTATCTGTTTGAGCCTCCAATTTTGTCTCCATCTGTGGAAGGGAGACCCTTGATTATGTATCTGACAGTTCTTGAAGACTCTATGGGTTGTGTCCTTGGTCAGCAAGACGAATCAAGGAAGAAAGAATGTGCCATCTACTACCTGAGTAAGAAGTTCACTGATTGTGAGTCTCGATATTCAATGCTTGAGAAGACATGTTGTGCTTTGGCTTGGGCCACTAAGCGCTTACGCCAGTATATGTTGAATCATACGACTTGGTTGATATCCAAAATGGATCCAATCAAGTATATCTTTGAGAAGCCTGCTTTAACTGGGAGGATTTCCCGTTGGCAGATGTTGTTATCTGAGTATGATATTGAGTATCGAGCTCAGAAGGCTATTAAAGGTAGTATCTTGGCTGACCACTTGGCACATCAACCAATCGAGGATTATTAGTCAGTTCAGTACGACTTCCCAGATGAGGAGATTCTGTATTTGAAAATGAAAGATTGCGATGAGCCTACGCTTGATGAAGGGCCAGAGCCTGGTTCCCGTTGGAGCATGGTGTTTGATGGCGCTGTAAATCAATATGGAAATGGTATTGGCGCAGTGATTATTACTCCTCAGGGCACACATTTTCCGTTTACAGCAAGGCTAACTTTCAAATGCACGAATAGTATGGCGGAATATGAGGCTTGTATCATGGGATTGGAAGAATGTATTGATCTTAGGATCAAGCATCTGGATGTTTATGGTGATTCGGCCCTTGTTGTTAATCAGATCAAGGGTGAATGGGAGACAAATCAGCCTGGCCTCATCCCATATAGAGACTACGCGAGGAGGATTTCAACGTTCTTTACTGAGGTTGACTTCCATCATATTCCTCGAGATGAGAATCGGATGGCAGATGCACTTGCTACACTTGCTTCGATGATCGTGGTGAGACTCTGGAATAAAGTTCCCAATATCACTGTGATACGCTTGGACAGACCAACTCATGTATTTGCAGTAGAGGAGGTGCAAGATGATAAGCCATGGTATTATGACATCAAATGTTTTCTTCAGAGTCAGATTTTCCCGCCTGGGGCATCTGTGAAAGATAGAAAGACTTTGAGGAGATTATCAGGCAGTTTCTACCTCATGGCGATGTGCTTTATAAGAGGAATTTTAACATGGTTCTGCTCAGATGCGTGGATAGACACGAAGCACACCTGTTAATGACTGAAGTCCATGAGGGGTCATTTGGTACTCATTCCAATGGACATGCCATGGCCAGAAATATGTTGAGAGCAGGCTACTATTGGCTGACAATGGAGTCTGACTGCTGCAAATATGTGAAGAAATGCCACAAGTGTCAGATCTATGCGGATAAGATTCATATTCCCCCGACACTTCTGAATGTGATTTCATCACCATGGCCTTTCTCCATGTGGGGAATTGACATGATTGGCATGATAGAGCCGAAAACGTCCAACGGTCACAGATTTATTCTCGTAGCAATTGATTACTTCACCAAGTGGGTTGAAGTGGCATCATATGCAAACATGACCAGGCAGGTGGTTATGAAGTTTATCAAGAATCAACTCATATGCCGTTATGGTGTGCCAGATAAGATCATTACTGATAATGGATCTAACTTGAACAACAAGATGATGAAAGAGCTGTGTAGTGAGTTCAAGATTGCGCATCATAATTCTTCTCCTTATAGACCCAAGATGAATGGGGCTATTGAAGTTGCTAATAAGAATATCAAGAAGATCGTCCAGAAGATGGTTGTTACGTACAAAGATTGGCATGAGATATTGCCATTCGCCTTGCATGGATACCGTACATCTGTCCGCACTTCAACAGGGGCAACCCCTTTCTCCCTTGTATATGGCATGGAGGTTGTGCTCCCAGTAGAGGTGGAGATACCATCAATGAGAGTCTTGATGGAAGCCAAGTTGACTGATGCTGAATGGGTCCAGATTCGTTACGACCAACTGAATCTGATAAAAGAGAAGAGATTGACTACCACGTGCCATGGTCAGTTATACCAGCAGAGGATGAAGAAAGCCTTTGATAAGAAGGTAAAACCTCGTGTGTTTCGAGAAGGTGACCTCGTGCTCAAGAAAGTCTTGTATTTCGCGCCCGATTCCTGGGGCAAGTGGACTCCAAACTATGAAGGTTCATATGTTGTTAAGAGAGCCTTTTCAGGCGGTGCTTTGATACTTACAACTATGGATGGGGAGGATTTCACTCGTCCTGTGAATTCAGATGCAGTCAAGAAATACTTCGCCTAAAATAAAAACAGAATAGCTCGCTAAGTTGAAAACCCGAAAGGGCGGCTTAGGCAAAAATGAGCGTCTCGGTGGATTGAAAACCCGAAAGGGCGATGCAGGCAAAAGTTAGAGACATAAAAAATGAATATGTATCCCACTAGATTTAGTACCTCACCCTGGGGCAATCTAGGCAAAAATTAGGGATTTGGCAAGTAACTGCATCATGACAAGACTTTGTTCTACAACTGTCATCTGTCAAAGATTCTCGCTCAGTCATCGTCAACTGAAGCTTCCAATACATTGGATTCAGTGTTGGTGGAGAAATGGTCATAATGTTCAATGTAGCCCTTTTCCAATATATATATCACCAATTTCAAATTTGTAAAGATCCATGGAGTCTTGCCATTTGCAGACTACCATTCCATCCAATAAATTTGAGCCTTTATCCAATTATTTGCACTCTTATTTGTTTTTGTTCAACAATTTTTTGCATGTTTTAATTGATAAATATCATTGTTTTAAATAAATAAAATTTTCATAATTTTTTTTAAACAAAGTGAACATTCACAATGACAAAAAGGATACTTGGGACATCTTCAGTGCTCTCCCAAGGATAGTATGATCTCCAAAAGGGTAAGATATTTGTTCATATTCTCAACATACTTGTATCCTCTTCATTTCCTCTCAGGTTGTCTCCTCCGCGAGTGCAGAAGAAGATTATGCATCACCAAATCCCCAGAGAGTTTGGGAGTCTGGTCCTAATCTTCTAGCTCCCCAGTCAGACTGGATTTAACATTTGTGTTATCAATTATATGGTTGTCATCCCTTACATGGATTGACCTAAAATCCCTTATAGATTGATAAATTGAATATGCTAATCATTTCGAAGAAGTTGGTTTTCCCTCACTTCAAGTTAGAAATCTCTCCGCTAGAGTGAGCAGGAAATCCCCAGCATGAGCGGAATTATCATCAAGTTTGGTTTATAGCTTTTCCCCTACGGACTTATCTACTTTGATATTCAGCAGATTTGCTCCTCGACCATCCTCAGCAGGGTTGATCCCACTTTTACTTCCCAGTATGGTCACCAGCAGGATATCCCCAGTAGATTGCCTGCAGATAATCCCCAGTTCGGTCGTCAGCAGTGTTTCCCCAGTGGAGTTGTCTGATCGGAGCTTGTTTGCTATTCTCCTACTAAGTAGAGCGGGTGTTGAAAATGTTTATTTTCTATCCCCAGCAGGATAGTGTTCCCTTTTCCTCGACATATATGATTTATTCAGCAATGCAAGGAAATGTGTTGGTTTTGAAACTTTTTGATTGGTGGTTGTTCCCCACAGAGTTTCATCCTTCCCCTGGACTATTTCCTCGGTAGGATGGCTTCCTACGAGGGATCGTATCCATGATCGGTTCCCCAGCCAAGACTTTACCTGATTGTAGAGTGGCGTGGGAATTTCTGAGGAAGATGTGTTGATTCCTTCCCAGCTGAATGATTGGTTCTCCTTTCCCTGCAGAGATCTTTGTTTCCTGGTATCTGTTACCCCCATCAAATTGGATGTTCTCTAGAGGGTCTGGCTTTCTCTTTTGAGATGTAGTACCAGATGTTTATCCATTTGATTCCTGGACCTGGTTGTGTTAGATATGTCTGTTTGTCAGCATTAATCATACATAAACCATGCATATACATGCATAATCTTAAACATTCAGATATTCATGCTGCATTCTTTGCCATATATCCTTGTTTGTTGTCTTCTGCTATTTGGTGATACATATTTCCCCAAAGCAGATGTTTGTGTCTAATCTCTCCATATAGAGTCAGCCATATAGGCAGAAAGTGTTTACCCTTTCTCCCATATTCCCCACTGAGTTATGTCTTCGTGGATGATTGTTATTTCAGTTTCCTCCCAAAATATGTACTGGGATGGAATTACTCCCCTGAGTTATATCCTCATTAGGTTGAATCTTGTTTCATTGTGTCTCTCTAGTTTGTTCCTAGATTGACTCCTTTTGTTTTTCCCCTGCACTTCCCCTTAGTTTAGATGAACGATAGCTCAGTAACAAGTAATCGTCCATCTTTTCCTCGGCGGAGTATGTGGCCTGCTACCCAGTAATCAGTAGTTGTAAGTCATATTTCTGTGGTTTTCTACCCTCATACCGGTAGTTGTAAACCCCCATTTTATCCCCTTGCAGAGTTAACCTTATTTTGTTCATCTTAACCGATGGTTGTTACTCTTCTGTGGCTTTCTACCCAGTATCTGGTAGATATAATCCCATCCTTATTGGTTATCTTTATCCAATATTCGGTATCGATATTCCTTCACTTTCGAGTATATCTCCCAATAACCGGTGATATGTCTCTTGGATGATTGCTCTGATAAAGCAATTTATCCCCAGCGAGTCATCTTTCATATACCCTTGTTTGGTAATTATTGTTTCTCCCTTTGTATGGTCATCATTTTGTACCCAGTATTTGGTATCCCGATGTCCTTTCCTTTCGGTCGATTTATTCTTTATTAACCCAGTAACCGGTTGTGGATAATCTTCCATGCGAGTATGTTATCTACGTTCTGACGGTAATAGATAATACATCTCATGCGCTCTTCGGTCGAAGTCTTTTGTTCTTCCCCAGTCGAGTAAGATTCGTATTTCCTTATGGAACTAGATGTCCATCCTATAATCGAGTTTGCTTTTTCAGCCCTCCTTTCGGATGATGAGTGTCTTGGAAATATTCCCCAATTCACGCTTGGTTGGTCACCTATTATATGCCCAGTAACCGGTATCCCTGGTGTTCCTTCCTTCTGCTCCCTATTATGACTTTTTGTCCCCTGTGGAGTCAGGTTTTCCTGAGTCGAAATATACCTTTTTTAGGTCTTCCTCAGATGTTTTTGGACGTGTGATATCTCTCACCCTTATACCGGTCTTAGATATTCATTCTCCCCGAGCGTGTTGTCCTCTCACCCTCATACCGGTGCTTTGATCACATGTCTCCTTGAGCTTATTACCCAGTAACCGGTAATACCTCATTCTGTTGTTTCCTCAGCTGAGTCCCCTTTGGACATTCCCCAGCGAGGTCCCTTAGTGGATTTTCCCCATTTTAAGTCCGAATTTTCATCCGAAGTATCCTTTATGGATAGTTTTGCTGTATTGGCATATTTCCCAATACATGCACCTTTGCATCAGCTTGAGTCTTTCCATTGGTTTATTTTCATGGAATTCCCCTCGTGTCTCTCAGCGAGTTTCAAGTCCTGACCTGCTCACGCATTTTATTCCCTTTATTTCCCATTAGAGTCCCCAGAGTCTCTGTCCCATTTACGAGTGTATTACTCATATGGATTTTCAGTTTCTTTTGATTTCCTTTCTTCTTTGTGGACACATATCTCCACAGAGTATTACCTTTTGCATACATACATTTGCATCATGAGGTCTCTTAGGGACCAAAATTCAACTCTTTGTTATTATTTAAGCCCATTCTACCTCGTCGAGACGAAGATTTTAAACTTCACTTCTCTGGCAAGAATGACCTTAAATAGGGGCATCTGTAAGACCCTAATTTTGACCCTAAGATCCCTCATGGCATCATATCATTGCATATTGCATTTGCCTCAAGGATCATAACATCTTGGCTCCTTAACCCTAGGGTGGGAACTTTTATGAGTTGGTTTGAGATCACCAAGCATGCTTGAATTGTATATTATTGCTTTTCTTATTTTGTTTACTAACCAAAAGCACAAAAATATGTCACTAACTTTGCTTGTTTTGTAGCTTGAGCAATCATGAGACCCAAGGCTCCTAGGTGGCACCATGCTCATTGAAATGATCAGGTGAAAGTGAAAGCAAGCATGACAATGGTTCCCAAAGCTCTCATCCATAAAATAGGCCTCCCAAGTATCTCAATTTGTCAATTTTGTCAAAGCAAACCAAAGGGTTTGAGGCTTGTTTCCCAAGGAAACCCTAATTCATCTATTCATCAACTATGCCTTGCTCATGAAGCAACCTCAACCCATGATCAAATAAAATCAAGGGAAGTTCTTACATTCATCATTTCATGCACATTTGAGCTTATTTGAGTGTCCTCAATCATCAGTTCATCAGGATATGAGGTTTGGACTTGAGAAGTTGATCAGTCAGTTCATTTGACTATTTTGAAGTACACTAAGACCTAACATTTGATGTGTTTGTCAAATGGAGATGACCCTAAGAGACAAAATGTTCTTAAGAACCATTTGAACAACTTTCATGTTCATCAAAAATTCGTTTGAAGCTTGTATAGTCATCATCCATTTCAAAACATTATAGGTCATTTTGATTGAAACCCTAATTTTAGGTCAACTTTCCAAGAACATAACTCATTCATTTTTCATGATTTTTAGGTGGGATCAAATGAATTGGATAGTTTAAGATGTCTACTTCAATTGTTATGTTGAACAAATTTTCAAAATCCGAACATAAATACATGTGATAATGCAAAACATTATAGGTCACTTTAGACCAAAGGCATTGAAATGTGAAAAAGTCCAACTTCAAGTGCCCATAACTCCTTCATCAAAAATCCAAATGATGCAAAATTTAAGTCCAAATTTATTGTATAGAAAAGATATACAACTTTGATGTTGAAGGTTTTGTCATTTATAGCTTGCATCATTGAAACAGAAGGGCTTGAAGTTTGGCCATTTTTGAAATCTTCACATGTACATGTTTTGCACCTTACACTTCATGATCAATTTTCACCAATTTCCCAATATCAAATGAAGTTTTGGTCAACATGACAATTGATCCTCATGCCAAAAGATTTCCAACCATTACCCATAAGGCTATGGTTCACTTTTGGAAATACCATTTTCGAAGGGATAAACAATTTGGTGCATTTTTGGAAACCAAGTGAAATTGCATTGCATGAGCTCAGTACACATAATCTGCACGTCCAAAACACATTAGCTGATGATAAGAATTCATTTCCAATTGGAATTGGGCCCTCCATGCACCTGTACAGGCCCATGCATGGAGGCTGATCGGTCACCATTTCCATTGAATTCCCACCGTTAATCCGACATATTTTCATCACTTTGGTAAGATTTATGTTTGTTTATAGTTGCTTCAGAGTCATTTATCATGTTTTGTTGGTTTGGTATCGCATTGCATTTGATTACAAGTTTATGTCAAAAAGATCTCTTTTACGCTTCGTTTGGTAGTGTTATTGTTACAGGCCATTGCACAGGTTTAAAAGCATTAATAGTGAAGTTATGGATACTCAGAAAGGCAAAAATATGAAGAGACAGCAGGTCAAAACGGGCACCCGTGTGCTACAACACTGCCCGTGTTGTTGGTCAGGCAAAGCAAAATGGGAGAAGAAAAATAGAGATCAACACGGGCACCCGTGTGGTGACACACGGCCGTGTTGTTTAAAACAGTGCATTAACACGGGCACCCGTGTGGAGGAACACGGCCCGTGTTGTTTCCTCTGTAGCTTGATTTGAAGATGCCCATTTTGGAGAGCATACACGGGCACCCGTGTGTGCACACACGGCTCGTGTTGTAGGGCGCGGCTTGGAAACCTAAACTTTTGCTTTGTGAACCTATTCTGCTCATTAAGGGTAGTTGGACCTTTTGCTTGGAGGAGATTCATCTGAAGCTATTAGAAGGCTTGGAAGGGAAAGGAGAAAACATTTTTTGACGTGCGAAAGATAACACGGCATTGAGAAGATAGCTACTACAGAGGATTCGAAGACGGCGAGATTCAAGGGTTCCGACCATTGAAGATCCAAATCTCCTAGTTCTTTGTAATGTCTAATTTTCATACTATGATTTTGTTCCCTACTATGAGAGGCTAAACCCCCTATTTTAGGGGGTGGTCCTGATTTGATCGTATGTTATGAATTTGAACAAATGATTTCCTTATTACTATGTTACTTATTTCAATTCAATTGTGTGATGTTATTATGCATTTGTATCGGACAAATACAAATTGATCTATGACTATTAATAACAGGATTGTGATTGTTAGGGTTTTCACACAATTAGGTTTATGATTGCATCATCTAGGACTAGTAACTTTTGTAAACCACCGCAAACCTTGATATTGTTTATGATTAAAACCAATGATTAATTGAATGGACATTTGAGTAAGAATTGGTAGTTTAATAGTTTCTTCCTTACGGACTTAAGGAAGAACATTCTGAGGTTAGGTAATTGAATGTGTCATATGTATTAAGGAAATCTTGACTGAATTCATAACTGGTTAAATCAACCACTTCCCCTAGCATGCTTTAACTTAATCAATTACAATTTTACTGTCTTTTGTGTTTATTGCTGAAATTCCTAAAACAACCAAACCATTATATTTTTGTTCTGATAGAATCAAAGTTATATAAGTATTTCCTACGCAATCCCTGAGATCGATACTTGGAAATAAAACTCCTTATTACTACATCGGTAAAAATAGTACACTTGCTATTTTTCCGATCAAGTTTTTGGCGCCGTTGCCGGGGATTGCCAAAATACCTATTTTAATTTTTATTCTATTGAAATTTTGTTGCTCTTCAACCAAAATTTTACCTGTGACAATCTTGTTATTCAAGTCTAATATTTGTCTAACTAGTGTATGCGAGGTAAGGCCTCAGCGGATTTTTCTTTTGACGCAGATCCAGAAAGAACTCTTCGCGCTAGACTGAGATAAGCTAAGCGAGAAAAACTGGAATTAGCAGACAAAGCAGAGGAGGAAGTTGTTTCAGTGCACTCAGAGAATTCAGATTCAGACGCGGAAACAGTTCCTGAAGTCATGGCTGTAAACCCACCACCACCACCACCACCAGAGAGACTTCTCGGTGACTATGGTGGAACCAACACTCCGGGTGGTCGTATGACAATTGTAAACCAACCGGTAAATGTAGACCAATTTCAGTTGCATCCCAGCACAATTAATCAACTCGAAAGGCGGTCATTTTCTGGAAGAGTGAATGAAGATGCCAACAAGCATCTCCAAAGGTTTTTAACTATGAGCACAACGCTTAAAATGCCTGGACATAACGAAGAAGCAATAAGGCTTCGCATGTTCCCATTCACTTTAGCAGATGAAGCCGAAAAGTGGTTCTACTCCTTACCTGCGGGCAGTATTGTAACACCCCGAATTAAATAAGAGGATTATTTAAATTAAGTTAATAATATATTTAATAATTTAATTAAATAAATTGAATTATTGGATTATTATTATTATTATTATTTGGAATAATAATTATTTGGAAAATATATAAGTTGGAATAAGGAAAAAGGGTTTCATTTGTTGGTAAAGAGTTTTCACGTGAAACAGAGAAGCGGCTGAAAAGTGGAAAGTGGAGAAAGGGCAAAGAGGAAGAGCTAGAGAGCAAAGGTTGAAGAACGGAAAAGCTTGAAGCTTAGAGATTGCCGGATTATCTCAGGTAAGGGGGGTTTATCGTCGTTTAATGGGTATTATAGATTAACATGTCATGGGTAGTGATAAACCGTTGAAGTGACCCTAATTGGAATGTTGAATGCTGAAATATTGTGATGAATAAGTTGTATTAAATCTGTAATTGAGTCCGTAATTGTGTGGGTCGTGTTCCCCCGAACGTATAGCTTTTTACGGAAATTGAATCGGAGGTCCGGAAGTCCTCCAACGGCGGAAAATGCGGAGAACTCTGCATTCTGCCTTGTGTTAGCGCAGGAACTGCTGTTTTGTCTGCGTTAACCGGTTAACCCAGGGCGTTAACCGGTTAACACTGTTATATTTTGTGAAAAGGTGCTGTTTTTCCTGCGTTAACCGGTTAACCCAGGGCGTTAACCGGTTAACACTGTTGCGTTTTGCCAGAAAATGTGTTTTGTCCTGCATTAACCGGTTAACCCAGAGCGTTAACCGGTTAACACTGTTGGAAATTTGAAAAATTGATATTTTTAATGTTGTGAACCTAATTGGTGATTGGCCTATTATAGTTAATTGTGATGAGTAATTTTGTTGGATTTATGTTATGAAGTGTTGATACAAGTATGTTGCTGAGTTGTTCCGTGTACGGAAAGTTGTTGAAAATACTGAGTTGTAGGCTTGGTGAGCCAAAGTTGATTATAAGTTGATGTTGTTGAAAACATTGTTGTATTGCTATTATTATTATGTTGTCGACAGTTTGAAGTCGTGTATGCCATGTACATTCATATGCATTAAGTCGGAGCTTTGCTCACACCACGTTGGCCTGGATTGGCAAATTTTAAGTTGAAAGTTGAAGGCTTACGCCTTGATGGAGCTTTGCTCACACCACGTTGGCCTGGATTGGCAAATTTTAAGTTGAAAGTTGAAGGCTTATGCCTTGATGCCCAATAAAATGGCAATGATTTTAAGTTGGGAGTTTTACTCCGATTGGTACCACATGCATGACGAGTCGAGTCTCATTTGAGTTGCATTTTATGTTGTTATTGAGTTGCATTTTACGTCGTTATTGAGTATGATATTTGAGTTGATGTGCCGTTACTGAATGCATGATATGATTAGGGTGATTAACGTGTAAATTTACTTAGCATTACATGATGATTTATAATGCTTATTATATCGATTGAGGAACTCACCCTTACAACTATTTTTCAGGTAACGAGCAGTGAGTGAGTAGAAGCTAGTGCTTGGAGTCTAGTGTGGTCTCCTTAGTGGGTCATGCTCTGATAGATGTAACATCGGGACGGGATGTTTTAACTTGTTGAATAATTTTATGTGTCATGTATTACATATGTTGAATGATCTCTATCCGCTGCGTATTTTGCAAGAAGTGTTTATGTTGAATTAAATAATGAGCATGACTGATTTTTATGGTGAAATGTGTGAAGTGTTGTGTGACACCCTTGGTGCATAATTACTCTGATTTATATATTTGTTGTTATAAATTTAATATTTGGGGTATTTTAGAAGGGTGTTACATTAGTGGTATCAGAGCAGGTCGGTCTGTCCGGCCAGTTGTCGTGTCGTTACTGTCTAACAATTGTGTATTGTTACTAATCTAACTTTTAAGTTGTGTTGTATTGATAAGTTGAAATGGCTGGAAGGAATGACGCTGCAATGGCTGCCGCAATGCAAGCAATGGCACAAGCTGTGCAGAACTTGCCAAATGCTGGTGGTGATGCTGGATCACGTAGCTTGGCGACTTTTCAGAGAGAGAATCCGCCGGTGTTTAAAGGGAAGCATGATCCAGATGCAGCCTTGGGATGGTTGAAAGAGATTGAGAGAATCTTCCGTGTTATGGATTGCACTCCAGCTCAGAAGGTTCGGTATGGTACTCACATGCTAGCAGTCGAAGCTGATGACTGGTGGCTAGAGACTCACGAGAGGTTGGCCGTGGCAGGTGAAGTCATTACTTGGGATGTATTCCGTAGGGAATTCATGAGAAAGTATTATCCGGAAGATGTCCGTGGTAAGAAAGAAATTGAGTTCCTTGAACTGAAGCAAGGAAACATGTCTGTCACTGATTATGCTGCGAAATTTGTGGAGCTGTCCAAATTTTATCCTCATTACACTGGTGCTGGTGCTGAATTTTCAAAGTGCATCAAGTTTGAAAACGGACTGCGCTCTGAAATTAAGAAGGCTGTTGGGTATCAGAAGATACGCATTTTTACTGAATTGGTTGATAGCTGCAGGATATTTGAAGAAGACAATAATGCTCATTACAAGATTTTCAGTGACCGTAGGGGCAAGCAACATCAAAACCGTGGCAAGCCGTATGATGCTCCAGTGGGAAAAGGGAGACAAGGAGCTGCTCCGGCTCAGAGGACTAGTAGGGGAGGTGCTCCTGTTGGTATAGTTTGCTTCAAATGTGGTCAGGCTGGTCATAAGAGTAATGTATGCACTGCTGAAGTAAAGAGGTGTTTTCGCTGTGGTAAGACTGGCCATGCAATAGCTGATTGCAAGCACAAGGAAGTGATTTGTTTTAATTATGGCGAAGAAGGGCATATTGGGAGTCAGTGTCAGAAGCCGAAGAAATCTCAGACTGGGAAGGTGTTCGCATTGACCGGAACTCAAACCTCCAGTGAGGACAGACTTATCCGAGGTACGTGTTATATTAATGGCTTTCCTCTTGTAGCTATTATTGACACAGGTGCGACTCATTCCTTTATATCTTTGGATTGTGCTGTGAAACTTAAGTTAGAGATATCTGAGATGTTTGGTAGTATGGTAATTGATACTCCTGCGAAGGGTTCAGTGACTACTACTTCGGTTTGTTTAAATTGTCCTTTGAGTATTTTTGGTAGAGACTTTGGGATGGACCTAGTGTGTCTTCCACTAGTGCAGATTGATGTTATTCTGGGTATGAACTGGTTGGTGTTTAACCGAGTTTCTATCAACTGTTTTGATAAGACGGTGGTCTTTCCTGAGATTGAGGAGGGAAAGAGTTTGTTTCTATCAGCAAGGCAAGTGAATGAGGAAGTAGCTGATGGGGCAGAGTTGTTTATGCTGTTAGCGACTTTGGAGGCTAAAGATAAACTGGTGATTGGCGATCTAGCCGTGGTGTGTGATTTTCCTGATGTGTTTCCGGAAGAGGTGAATGAATTACCACCAGAGCGTGAAGTGGAGTTCTCGATTGATTTGGTACCTGGTACTAGGCCGATATCGATGGCTCCGTACCGTATGTCTGCTGTTGAGTTAACTGAATTGAAGAGTCAGTTGGAAGATCTGTTGGATAAGAAATTTATTCGTCCGAGTGTGTCACCGTGGGGTGCACCAGTGCTATTGGTTAAGAAGAAAGAAGGTACTATGAGGTTGTGTGTGGACTACAGGCAACTGAATAAAGTGACGATCAAGAATCGGTATCCTTTGCCGAGGATTGATGATTTGATGGATCAGTTGGTTGGTGCAAGTGTGTTTAGCAAAATAGATTTGAGATCTGGGTATCATCAGATCCGTGTGAAAACCGAGGATATTCATAAGACTGCTTTCAGAACAAGGTATGGACATTATGAGTATTCTGTAATGCCTTTTGGTGTGACTAATGCGCCTGGAGTATTTATGGAGTACATGAATAGGATTTTCCATCCGTACCTAGACAAGTTTGTTGTGGTGTTTATTGATGATATTCTGGTGTATTCGAAATCTGAAGAAGAGCATGCTGAACATTTGAGAGTGGTTTTGGGAGTTCTACGAGAAAAGAAGTTATTTGCTAAATTGTCCAAGTGTGAATTTTGGTTAGGAGAGGTGAGTTTTCTTGGTCATGTGATTTCAAGAGGTGGTGTTGCTGTTGATCCTTCTAAGATAGAAGCGGTATCTAAGTGGGAAGCTCCGAAGTCTGTTGCTGAGATTCGAAGTTTCCTTGGTTTGGCTGGTTATTATAGGAAGTTCATTGAGGGATTTTCTAAGTTGGCGTTACCATTGACGATGTTGACTAGGAAGGGGCAAGCGTTTGTTTGGGACACAAAATGTGAAGGAGGTTTCCAAGAGTTAAAGAGAAGGTTAACTACTGCTCCTATTCTGATATTACCGAGTTCGTCGGAATCATTTGAAGTTTACTGTGATGCTTCATTGTTGGGTTTGGGTGGCGTGTTGATGCAGAATAAGCAGGTTATAGCTTATGCTTCAAGACAGCTGAGGGTTCATGAGAGGAACTATCCGACGCACGATTTAGAGTTGGCGACTGTGGTGTTTGTTCTGAAGTTATGGAGGCATTACTTGTACGGGTCAAGATTTGAGGTTTTCAGTGACCATAAAAGTTTAAAGTATTTGTTTGATCAGAAAGAGCTGAATATGAGACAGAGAAGATGGTTAGAGTTTCTGAAGGATTATGACTTTGGTTTGAATTACCATCCGGGTAAAGCAAACGTAGTGGCTGATGCATTGAGTCGGAAATCATTACATATGTCTATGCTAATGGTTAAGGAATTGGATTTAATTGAGCAGTTTAGAGACTTGAGTTTGGTGTGTGAGAGTACTCACAATAGTGTTAAATTGGGAATGTTGAAGTTAACAAGTGGTATTCTGGATGAGATCAGAGAGGGTCAGAAATCCGATGTGCTTTTGGTTGATAAGTTGACCCTAGTGAATCAAGGTCAAGGTGGCGAATTCAGAGTTGATGAGAATGATGTTTTGAAATTTGGTAATCGGGTGTGTATTCCGGATGTTATCGAACTTAAGAAGAGTATTCTTGAAGAAGGACATCGTAGTGGTCTGAGTATTCATCCTGGAGCTACGAAGATGTATCATGATTTGAAAAAGTTATTTTGGTGGCCGGGAATGAAAAGAGAAATTGCGAGTTTTGTTTATTCTTGTTTGACTTGTCAGAAGTCAAAGATTGAGCATCAGAAGCCGTCTGGGCTAATGCAACCGTTGGCTATTCCAGAGTGGAAGTGGGATAGTATCAGTATGGATTTTGTTTCTGGTTTACCGAGGACAATTAAGAATTTTGAAGCTATTTGGGTGATTGTTGACAGATTGACAAAGTCGGCTCATTTCATTCCGATCAGAATGGACTATCCGTTAGAGAAATTAGCTGAGTTGTATATTGAGAAAATTGTAAGTTTGCATGGTATTCCGTCGAGTATTGTTTCGGACAGAGATCCTAGATTTACATCGAAATTCTGGGAAGGTTTGCAGAGGGCTTTGGGAACTAAGCTGAGATTGAGCTCTGCATATCACCCGCAGACTGATGGTCAGACTGAGAGGACGATTCAGTCACTAGAGGATCTGTTGAGGGCTTGTGTTTTGGAAAAGGGAGGTGCTTGGGATTGTTATTTACCTTTGATTGAGTTTACCTACAACAATAGTTTTCATTCGAGTATTGGTATGGCGCCGTTTGAAGCTTTGTATGGTAGGAGATGTCGGACACCGTTATGTTGGTATGAGTCCGGTGAGAGTGTTGTGGTTGGACCGGAGATTGTTCAACAGACTACGGAAAAGATTAAGATGATTCAGGAGAAGATGAGAATTGCTCAGAGTCGTCAGAAGAGTTATCACGACAGGAGGAGGAAGTCACTTGAGTTTCAAGAGGGAGATCATGTGTTTCTTCGTGTTACTCCGATAACTGGGGTTGGTAGAGCTTTGAAGTCAAAGAAGTTGACTCCTCGATTTATTGGTCCTTATCAGATTTTGGAGAGGATAGGAGAGGTAGCCTATCGTATCGCTTTACCGCCGTCACTTGCGAATTTGCATGAGGTTTTTCATGTGTCTCAGTTGAGGAGGTACATTCACGATCCGTCGCATGTGATCCAAGTAGATGATGTACAGGTGAGAGATAACCTGACTGTTGAAATATCGCCTATGAGGATTGAGGATCGAGAGTTGAAGCAGTTGCGGGGTAAAGAGATTGCCTTAGTGAAAGTAGCTTGGGGAGGACCAGCAGGTGGCAATGTGACTTGGGAACTGGAGAGTCAGATGAAAGAGTCTTATCCAGAGTTATTTGCTTGAGGTATGTTTTCGAGGACGAAAACTCTTTTAGTGGGGGAGAGTTGTAACACCCCGAATTAAATAAGAGGATTATTTAAATTAAGTTAATAATATATTAATAATTTAATTAAATAAATTGAATTATTGGATTATTATTATTATTATTATTTGGAATAATAATTATTTGGAAAATATATAAGTTGGAATAAGGAAAAAGGGTTTCATTTGTTGGTAAAGAGTTTTCACGTGAAACAGAGAAGCGGCTGAAAAGTGGAAAGTGGAGAAAGGGCAAAGAGGAAGAGCTAGAGAGCAAAGGTTGAAGAACGGAAAAGCTTGAAGCTTAGAGATTGCCGGATTATCTCAGGTAAGGGGGGTTTATCGTCGTTTAATGGGTATTATAGATTAACATGTCATGGGTAGTGATAAACCGTTGAAGTGACCCTAATTGGAATGTTGAATGCTGAAATATTGTGATGAATAAGTTGTATTAAATCTGTAATTGAGTCCGTAATTGTGTGGGTCGTGTTCCCCCGAACGTATAGCTTTTTACGGAAATTGAATCGGAGGTCCGGAAGTCCTCCAACGGCGGAAAATGCGGAGAACTCTGCATTCTGCCTTGTGTTAGCGCAGGAACTGCTGTTTTGTCTGCGTTAACCGGTTAACCCAGGGCGTTAACCGGTTAACACTGTTATATTTTGTGAAAAGGTGCTGTTTTTCCTGCGTTAACCGGTTAACCCAGGGCGTTAACCGGTTAACACTGTTGCGTTTTGCCAGAAAATGTGTTTTGTCCTGCATTAACCGGTTAACCCAGAGCGTTAACCGGTTAACACTGTTGGAAATTTGAAAAATTGATATTTTAATGTTGTGAACCTAATTGGTGATTGGCCTATTATAGTTAATTGTGATGAGTAATTTTGTTGGATTTATGTTATGAAGTGTTGATACAAGTATGTTGCTGAGTTGTTCCGTGTACGGAAAGTTGTTGAAAATACTGAGTTGTAGGCTTGGTGAGCCAAAGTTGATTATAAGTTGATGTTGTTGAAAACATTGTTGTATTGCTATTATTATTATGTTGTCGACAGTTTGAAGTCGTGTATGCCATGTACATTCATATGCATTAAGTCGGAGCTTTGCTCACACCACGTTGGCCTGGATTGGCAAATTTTAAGTTGAAAGTTGAAGGCTTACGCCTTGATGGAGCTTTGCTCACACCACGTTGGCCTGGATTGGCAAATTTTAAGTTGAAAGTTGAAGGCTTATGCCTTGATGCCCAATAAAATGGCAATGATTTTAAGTTGGGAGTTTTACTCCGATTGGTACCACATGCATGACGAGTCGAGTCTCATTTGAGTTGAATTTTATGTTGTTATTGAGTTGCATTTTACGTCGTTATTGAGTATGATATTTGAGTTGATGTGCCGTTACTGAATGCATGATATGATTAGGGTGATTAACGTGTAAATTTACTTAGCATTACATGATGATTTATAATGCTTATTATATCGATTGAGGAACTCACCCTTACAACTATTTTTCAGGTAACGAGCAGTGAGTGAGTAGAAGCTAGTGCTTGGAGTCTAGTGTGGTCTCCTTAGTGGGTCATGCTCTGATAGATGTAACATCGGGACGGGATGTTTTAACTTGTTGAATAATTTTATGTGTCATGTATTACATATGTTGAATGATCTCTATCCGCTGCGTATTTTGCAAGAAGTGTTTATGTTGAATTAAATAATGAGCATGACTGATTTTTATGGTGAAATGTGTGAAGTGTTGTGTGACACCCTTGGTGCATAATTACTCTGATTTATATATTTGTTGTTATAAATTTAATATTTGGGGTATTTTAGAAGGGTGTTACATTAGTGGTATCAGAGCAGGTCGGTCTGTCCGGCCAGTTGTCGTGTCGTTACTGTCTAACAATTGTGTATTGTTACTAATCTAACTTTTAAGTTGTGTTGTATTGATAAGTTGAAATGGCTGGAAGGAATGACGCTGCAATGGCTGCCGCAATGCAAGCAATGGCACAAGCTGTGCAGAACTTGCCAAATGCTGGTGGTGATGCTGGATCACGTAGCTTGGCGACTTTTCAGAGAGAGAATCCGCCGGTGTTTAAAGGGAAGCATGATCCAGATGCAGCCTTGGGATGGTTGAAAGAGATTGAGAGAATCTTCCGTGTTATGGATTGCACTCCAGCTCAGAAGGTTCGGTATGGTACTCACATGCTAGCAGTCGAAGCTGATGACTGGTGGCTAGAGACTCACGAGAGGTTGGCCGTGGCAGGTGAAGTCATTACTTGGGATGTATTCCGTAGGGAATTCATGAGAAAGTATTATCCGGAAGATGTCCGTGGTAAGAAAGAAATTGAGTTCCTTGAACTGAAGCAAGGAAACATGTCTGTCACTGATTATGCTGCGAAATTTGTGGAGCTGTCCAAATTTTATCCTCATTACACTGGTGCTGGTGCTGAATTTTCAAAGTGCATCAAGTTTGAAAACGGACTGCGCTCTGAAATTAAGAAGGCTGTTGGGTATCAGAAGATACGCATTTTTACTGAATTGGTTGATAGCTGCAGGATATTTGAAGAAGACAATAATGCTCATTACAAGATTTTCAGTGACCGTAGGGGCAAGCAACATCAAAACCGTGGCAAGCCGTATGATGCTCCAGTGGGAAAAGGGAGACAAGGAGCTGCTCCGGCTCAGAGGACTAGTAGGGGAGGTGCTCCTGTTGGTATAGTTTGCTTCAAATGTGGTCAGGCTGGTCATAAGAGTAATGTATGCACTGCTGAAGTAAAGAGGTGTTTTCGCTGTGGTAAGACTGGCCATGCAATAGCTGATTGCAAGCACAAGGAAGTGATTTGTTTTAATTATGGCGAAGAAGGGCATATTGGGAGTCAGTGTCAGAAGCCGAAGAAATCTCAGACTGGGAAGGTGTTCGCATTGACCGGAACTCAAACCTCCAGTGAGGACAGACTTATCCGAGGTACGTGTTATATTAATGGCTTTCCTCTTGTAGCTATTATTGACACAGGTGCGACTCATTCCTTTATATCTTTGGATTGTGCTGTGAAACTTAAGTTAGAGATATCTGAGATGTTTGGTAGTATGGTAATTGATACTCCTGCGAAGGGTTCAGTGACTACTACTTCGGTTTGTTTAAATTGTCCTTTGAGTATTTTTGGTAGAGACT
This sequence comes from Lathyrus oleraceus, assembly GCF_024323335.1. Lineage (NCBI taxonomy): Eukaryota > Viridiplantae > Streptophyta > Magnoliopsida > Fabales > Fabaceae > Lathyrus > Lathyrus oleraceus. Next base: position 183,587,343 of record NC_066581.1, read on the forward strand.
TTGGGATGGACCTAGTGTGTCTTCCACTAGTGCAGATTGATGTTATTCTGGGTATGAACTGGTTGGTGTTTAACCGAGTTTCTATCAACTGTTTTGATAAGACGGTGGTCTTTCCTGAGATTGAGGAGGGAAAGAGTTTGTTTCTATCAGCAAGGCAAGTGAATGAGGAAGTAGCTGATGGGGCAGAGTTGTTTATGCTGTTAGCGACTTTGGAGGCTAAAGATAAACTGGTGATTGGCGATCTAGCCGTGGTGTGTGATTTTCCTGATGTGTTTCCGGAAGAGGTGAATGAATTACCACCAGAGCGTGAAGTGGAGTTCTCGATTGATTTGGTACCTGGTACTAGGCCGATATCGATGGCTCCGTACCGTATGTCTGCTGTTGAGTTAACTGAATTGAAGAGTCAGTTGGAAGATCTGTTGGATAAGAAATTTATTCGTCCGAGTGTGTCACCGTGGGGTGCACCAGTGCTATTGGTTAAGAAGAAAGAAGGTACTATGAGGTTGTGTGTGGACTACAGGCAACTGAATAAAGTGACGATCAAGAATCGGTATCCTTTGCCGAGGATTGATGATTTGATGGATCAGTTGGTTGGTGCAAGTGTGTTTAGCAAAATAGATTTGAGATCTGGGTATCATCAGATCCGTGTGAAAACCGAGGATATTCATAAGACTGCTTTCAGAACAAGGTATGGACATTATGAGTATTCTGTAATGCCTTTTGGTGTGACTAATGCGCCTGGAGTATTTATGGAGTACATGAATAGGATTTTCCATCCGTACCTAGACAAGTTTGTTGTGGTGTTTATTGATGATATTCTGGTGTATTCGAAATCTGAAGAAGAGCATGCTGAACATTTGAGAGTGGTTTTGGGAGTTCTACGAGAAAAGAAGTTATTTGCTAAATTGTCCAAGTGTGAATTTTGGTTAGGAGAGGTGAGTTTTCTTGGTCATGTGATTTCAAGAGGTGGTGTTGTTGTTGATCCTTCTAAGATAGAAGCGGTATCTAAGTGGGAAGCTCCGAAGTCTGTTGCTGAGATTCGAAGTTTCCTTGGTTTGGCTGGTTATTATAGGAAGTTCATTGAGGGATTTTCTAAGTTGGCGTTACCATTGACGATGTTGACTAGGAAGGGGCAAGCGTTTGTTTGGGACACAAAATGTGAAGGAGGTTTCCAAGAGTTAAAGAGAAGGTTAACTACTGCTCCTATTCTGATATTACCGAGTTCGTCGGAATCATTTGAAGTTTACTGTGATGCTTCATTGTTGGGTTTGGGTGGCGTGTTGATGCAGAATAAGCAGGTTATAGCTTATGCTTCAAGACAGCTGAGGGTTCATGAGAGGAACTATCCGACGCACGATTTAGAGTTGGCGGCTGTGGTGTTTGTTCTGAAGTTATGGAGGCATTACTTGTACGGGTCAAGATTTGAGGTTTTCAGTGACCATAAAAGTTTAAAGTATTTGTTTGATCAGAAAGAGCTGAATATGAGACAGAGAAGATGGTTAGAGTTTCTGAAGGATTATGACTTTGGTTTGAATTACCATTCGGGTAAAGCAAACGTAGTGGCTGATGCATTGAGTCGGAAATCATTACATATGTCTATGCTAATGGTTAAGGAATTGGATTTAATTGAGCAGTTTAGAGACTTGAGTTTGGTGTGTGAGAGTACTCACAATAGTGTTAAATTGGGAATGTTGAAGTTAACAAGTGGTATTCTGGATGAGATCAGAGAGGGTCAGAAATCCGATGTGCTTTTGGTTGATAAGTTGACCCTAGTGAATCAAGGTCAAGGTGGCGAATTCAGAGTTGATGAGAATGATGTTTTGAAATTTGGTAATCGGGTGTGTATTCCGGATGTTATCGAACTTAAGAAGAGTATTCTTGAAGAAGGACATCGTAGTGGTCTGAGTATTCATCCTGGAGCTACGAAGATGTATCATGATTTGAAAAAGTTATTTTGGTGGCCGGGAATGAAAAGAGAAATTGCGAGTTTTGTTTATTCTTGTTTGACTTGTCAGAAGTCAAAGATTGAGCATCAGAAGCCGTCTGGGCTAATGCAACCGTTGGCTATTCCAGAGTGGAAGTGGGATAGTATCAGTATGGATTTTGTTTCTGGTTTACCGAGGACAATTAAGAATTTTGAAGCTATTTGGGTGATTGTTGACAGATTGACAAAGTCGGCTCATTTCATTCCGATCAGAATGGACTATCCGTTAGAGAAATTAGCTGAGTTGTATATTGAGAAAATTGTAAGTTTGCATGGTATTCCGTCGAGTATTGTTTCGGACAGAGATCCTAGATTTACATCGAAATTCTGGGAAGGTTTGCAGAGGGCTTTGGGAACTAAGCTGAGATTGAGCTCTGCATATCACCCGCAGACTGATGGTCAGACTGAGAGGACGATTCAGTCACTAGAGGATCTGTTGAGGGCTTGTGTTTTGGAAAAGGGAGGTGCTTGGGATTGTTATTTACCTTTGATTGAGTTTACCTACAACAATAGTTTTCATTCGAGTATTGGTATGGCGCCGTTTGAAGCTTTGTATGGTAGGAGATGTCGGACACCGTTATGTTGGTATGAGTCCGGTGAGAGTGCTGTGGTTGGACCGGAGATTGTTCAACAGACTACGGAAAAGATTAAGATGATTCAGGAGAAGATGAGAATTGCTCAGAGTCGTCAGAAGAGTTATCACGACAGGAGGAGGAAGTCACTTGAGTTTCAAGAGGGAGATCATGTGTTTCTTCGTGTTACTCCGATAACTGGGGTTGGTAGAGCTTTGAAGTCAAAGAAGTTGACTCCTCGATTTATTGGTCCTTATCAGATTTTGGAGAGGATAGGAGAGGTAGCCTATCGTATCGCTTTACCGCCGTCACTTGCGAATTTGCATGAGGTTTTTCATGTGTCTCAGTTGAGGAGGTACATTCACGATCCGTCGCATGTGATCCAAGTAGATGATGTACAGGTGAGAGATAACCTGACTGTTGAAATATCGCCTATGAGGATTGAGGATCGAGAGTTGAAGTAGTTGCGGGGTAAAGAGATTGCCTTAGTGAAAGTAGCTTGGGGAGGACCAGCAGGTGGCAATGTGACTTGGGAACTGGAGAGTCAGATGAAAGAGTCTTATCCAGAGTTATTTGCTTGAGGTATGTTTTCGAGGACGAAAACTCTTTTAGTGGGGGAGAGTTGTAACACCCCGAATTAAATAAGAGGATTATTTAAATTAAGTTAATAATATATTTAATAATTTAATTAAATAAATTGAATTATTGGATTATTATTATTATTATTATTTGGAATAATAATTATTTGGAAAATATATAAGTTGGAATAAGGAAAAAGGGTTTCATTTGTTGGTAAAGAGTTTTCACGTGAAACAGAGAAGCGGCTGAAAAGTGGAAAGTGGAGAAAGGGCAAAGAGGAAGAGCTAGAGAGCAAAGGTTGAAGAACGGAAAAGCTTGAAGCTTAGAGATTGCCGGATTATCTCAGGTAAGGGGGGTTTATCGTCGTTTAATGGGTATTATAGATTAACATGTCATGGGTAGTGATAAACCGTTGAAGTGACCCTAATTGGAATGTTGAATGCTGAAATATTGTGATGAATAAGTTGTATTAAATCTGTAATTGAGTCCGTAATTGTGTGGGTCGTGTTCCCCCGAACGTATAGCTTTTTACGGAAATTGAATCGGAGGTCCGGAAGTCCTCCAACGGCGGAAAATGCGGAGAACTCTGCATTCTGCCTTGTGTTAGCGCAGGAACTGCTGTTTTGTCTGCGTTAACCGGTTAACCCAGGGCGTTAACCGGTTAACACTGTTATATTTTGTGAAAAGGTGCTGTTTTTCCTGTGTTAACCGGTTAACCCAGGGCGTTAACCGGTTAACACTATTGCGTTTTGCCAGAAAATGTGTTTTGTCCTGCGTTAACCGGTTAACCCAGGGCGTTAACCGGTTAACACTGTTGGAAATTTGAAAAATTGATATTTTTAATGTTGTGAACCTAATTGGTGATTGGCCTATTATAGTTAATTGTGATGAGTAATTTTGTTGGATTTATGTTATGAAGTGTTGATACAAGTATGTTGCTGAGTTGTTCCGTGTACGGAAAGTTGTTGAAAATACTGAGTTGTAGGCTTGGTGAGCCAAAGTTGATTATAAGTTGATGTTGTTGAAAACATTGTTGTATTGCTATTATTATTATGTTGTCGACAGTTTGAAGTCGTGTATGCCATGTACATTCATATGCATTAAGTCGGAGCTTTGCTCACACCACGTTGGCCTGGATTGGCAAATTTTAAGTTGAAAGTTGAAGGCTTACGCCTTGATGGAGCTTTGCTCACACCACGTTGGCCTGGATTGGCAAATTTTAAGTTGAAAGTTGAAGGCTTATGCCTTGATGCCCAATAAAATGGCAATGATTTTAAGTTGGGAGTTTTACTCCGATTGGTACCACATGCATGACGAGTCGAGTCTCATTTGAGTTGCATTTTATGTTGTTATTGAGTTGCATTTTACGTCGTTATTGAGTATGATATTTGAGTTGATGTGCCGTTACTGAATGCATGATATGATTAGGGTGATTAACGTGTAAATTTACTTAGCATTACATGATGATTTATAATGCTTATTATATCGATTGAGGAACTCACCCTTACAACTATTTTTCAGGTAACGAGCAGTGAGTGAGTAGAAGCTAGTGCTTGGAGTCTAGTGTGGTCTCCTTAGTGGGTCATGCTCTGATAGATGTAACATCGGGACGGGATGTTTTAACTTGTTGAATAATTTTATGTGTCATGTATTACATATGTTGAATGATCTCTATCCGCTGCGTATTTTGCAAGAAGTGTTTATGTTGAATTAAATAATGAGCATGACTGATTTTTATGGTGAAATGTGTGAAGTGTTGTGTGACACCCTTGGTGCATAATTACTCTGATTTATATATTTGTTGTTATAAATTTAATATTTGGGGTATTTTAGAAGGGTGTTACAAGTATCACTACATGGGAGGAGATGGAAGCAGCATTCTTGCACGAATATTTTCCTGCATCAGTGTCACTGAGAAAAAGATACGAGATCCTAAATTTCAAGCAGAAGGAGGGCGAGTCACTAGGAGATGCCTATAAAAGATTCAAGAGAATTCTAGTGGCTTGTCCTACTCACAACATGGATGAAACTGAGCAAATGCAAATGTTTGTTAATGGTCTTCGAATTCAAACGAGACAAATCCTTGATTCAGCAGCTGGTGGCTCACCTAACTTTGCAACAGCCACCGGTATGAAGAAGATAATTGAAGCAATTGCCTCGAATGAACATTTGGAGTTATATGATAGGGTGTCAAGCAAATCTGCAGTTATCGACTTGAAGCTTGAAACAAACAAACAGGTGAAAATTGAAGAAGCAGTTGCTGCGGAGGTAGAGAAAAGGTTGAAAGCACTAAACATAGGTGCTCAGAAAGTGACTCAAGTACAACAGGCACCAAACGATGTGTATGGCATTTGTAATGGACCATACAATATTTTTATTGCTTTGCAACACCACAGCAGATAGAAGATATCAAGTTTTTAAAGCAAAACAATCCCTACTCCAACACATACAATTCGGGGTGGAAGAATCATCCCAACTTTGCGTGGAAAGATCAGAAGGGGAATGTGCAACAACAAGTACAAGGCCAATATCAAAACCAATATCAGCAGCAACAACAACAAGTCCCAAGGAAGGCAGATTGGGAGATTGCAATTGAAAAGATGGCAGCTCAAAATATGCAATTTGAAGAAGAGACTAGAACCAATCAGAAAAACACCACCGCCTCCGTAAAGAATCTCGAAGTTCAGCTGGGGCAGATAGCACAACACTTGGCAAGTTCTCGAACACCAGGTTCCCTACCAAGTGAAACAATTCAAAATCCGATAGGTCAGGAGAATGTTAATACTGTCACGACGACAGAGAAAAAGGTTGTTAAAAAGAAAAAAATTATATCACCGAGCGAGTCGACTAAAGAAGAAACTACAAAAGGAACTAAACTGGTGATTAAGTTGCCTTATCCTCAGAGAATGACAAAGAAGGAACCTAGTGAGTCAGACTTGGAGAAATTCATGACAATGTTTAAAAGGATTGAGGGTCATATGGCCTTGTTTGAAGCACTTGAAAGGATGCCCATGTACAAGAAATTCGTGGAAGAGGTAATGTGCATAAAGCTAAGTTTGGGGTAGTAATCTAGAAAGATAGGGCAAGTGCATAATAAGAGATCATACAAAAAGAAAAGAATTGTGTATGTCCAAAAAGAAAAAAAAGAAAAAAAAGAAAAACAAAAGAGAAAAAATGCACTTGCCGAGACTTAAGACTCTAACACCTATAAAATGCTTGAAAAATTTGAGTAGAAAAAGAGTCAAAAGAGTGAAACTAACCCCCAGAGTATACGTGATGCACGAGAAAAAGAGAAAGAAAAATCACACAACATGACTGCCGAGTTCAAAACCCTTTGTTATCCATTTTTTTTGTTTATCCCACCGTACCCAAGCCCCGTTACAACCCAAAAAGACCTCGTAAAGTGTGTGGAATCTGCTGTTGTCGTGACATTAGAATGTATTCAAATTTAGGAGTTAGGTATTGCATACTGTGATGTGAGTGTACACCCCTAACCATGAGAGATGTTGTGATTGCGTGAAAAGCTTGCAGGTGACGAGGCTTCTGATGTGGAAATGTGGCAAACTGCCTAAGTCGGAGAGACCTGAAACTCGATTGGAAAGGAATAACACAAATTGTGAAAGACTAGGTTGCATTGTGGAAAATGAATTCGTGGGTGACCTTTGTTTGGACTCAATACATCACTTGAGGACAAGCAATGAGACAAGTTTGGGGTTGTGATCGGTCACAATTTCCATTGAATTCCCACCAATAATCCGACATATTTTCATCACTTTGGTAAGATTTATGTTTGTTTATAGTTGCTTCAGAGTCATTTATCATGTTTTGTTGGTTTGGTCTCTCATTGCATTTGATTACTAGTTTATGTCAAAAAGATCTCTTTTACGCTTCGTTTGGTAGTGTTATTGTTACAGGCCATTGCACAGGTTTAAAAGCATTAATAGTGAAGTTATGGATACTCAGAAAGGCAAAAATATGAAGAGACAGCAGGTCAACACGGGCACCCGTGTGCTACAACACTGCCCGTGTTATTGGTCAGGCAAAGCAAAATGGGAGAAGAAAAACAGAGATCAACACGGGGACCCGTGTGGTGACACACGGCCGTGTTATTTAAAACAGTGCATTAACATGGGCACCCGTGTGGAGGAACACGGCCCGTGTTGTTGCCTCTGTAGCTTGATTTGA